>NC_141800.1:4530955-4681433 GCF_057944985.1 Cucurbita pepo subsp. pepo | reverse complement strand
GTTGGATAAGAGACCAGCAGAAATCTGAAGGGGTTACTCCTGGTGAGGATGTCTACATAATATTGCGATTGGATGGTCGAGTTCGAAGATCAGGGAGAGTATGTTCATATCATGAAATTCATCTTCTTCATTCTAATGGAAACACATCTTAGTATAGATCTAAACCATGTTATCAGTCAACTATTTCATTTATAACTCCCGTAACTTCTTCGTAGTGGCTCTGTTCCATGCTTATATATTCCATGTGCAAAAGTCCTTTGAGGATCATGCAGACTTTTTCCTCATTTTTGGTGATGATTTGCAGGGAATGCCTGACTGGCAAAAAATTATTGAAGAGTTACCACCAATGGACGCTCTTCTAAGCAAGCTAGAAAGATGAGATAAACAGAAACGATATGCAAATGCTCGTGGAAACTATCGATGGCATCGCTTTCGCTACTCGTTCGACTTCCACACGAACACCCAGAAGAGTAAAAGGTGTAGCTATACATTCTTAGCTAATTGTGTTTGCTATAACTGTGTTTGGAGGATGGGTGATTGAATTGATATGATCAGATGGGTCATTGGGGCAATAGATTCTGAGTTAAAAGAAACCAGTTGGTGGACTCTCTGTTTCTTGAACTTAGCTTTCTTGAACAACCACACTATCTTTTAATATCATTTTTATCACTTTCTTGGTAGGTTGTGAAAAGGGTCTTCAGATAAATTGGAATGCTTTTTGAATTTTCGAAAGTTCTACAAAGGAAATGAGAACTAAAAAGACCCCTCCAAAAAGAAAACTTGTGGCATATGTGTAAATAAAATGAAAAAACCAAAGGCATTTCCTTGAAACCCAAACACTTTAAATGAGAACAAGCTCTTTCCCTTGGCATACTTAGAATTCAACCATGGGCAACTCTTCTTCTCCACCTGCCTTTTTCTCTATGCTCATTTTCACCATAGCCTTCTTTGTCTCTTCGTCCTCTTTAATGGTCATGGCCATGAGTGGTGACCATAGTCTTAGCTGGCTCTCGACTGAAGCTCGATGCCATGGACGTTCGTTAAGTGAATGCATGATGAATGTTGAGTTTGAAATGGATTCTGAGATCAATCGTCGTATCTTAGCCACTTCAAGTTACATAAGTTACAAGTCGTTGAAGGCGAACAACATTCCATGCTCTCGACGAGGTTCGTCCTACTACAATTGCCAGCCCGGGGCTGAAGCTAACCCGTATCAGCGGGGTTGTACTGTCATTACTCGTTGCAGAAGCTAAGCAAAATTCTTCTTCTTTGCGTTTGTGTTCCTTCTTGTTCTTGTCTTTGTAACATAGAATAAATTTGAAAAAGGCAGTTGCTGTGTTTGGGTTTATTACGTGGTGTTATTAAGAAACTTATCTTTTATCTTTCCATACATTAAGCTCTACAAATACAACAAATTCTCAAGAAAAAAAAATTAAAAGATTTAACAAACATTATGAGTATTAAAATTCAAATTTGTATTTAAAATATTATGACCAGCTAACCACGGGTTAGCCACCGTTATGGGATGAGGTTGGTGGTCGCCGATGGTGCGGTGGTGGTCACCTACTATGGTCGACCGTGGTTGAACATTCACGAGGCAACATATGAGTAGTATATAAAGTAAATAGCAATTTATTAGACAAACTAGAGACTTATTAGATAATAACTAAATACACATCATTCGGTATTATATAGATGGAACTCGGTTACAATCGGCAACTTTTCTCAATGTACTGTGCACAAAAAAAAAAAAAAAAAAAAAAATGGTACATATAACATAACCTTCCTAGACTATCACTTTAAATTACAAAGTAAAGCGTTAAATATTTAGGTACAGCCAGCATTTACGAAAGATAAATTACTAACGAAGGGGTCGATGGCGAAGATTGTACCTTCTTGTTGTTAAAGCACTGGTGATTGAATTCTCTCCCACTTCTTCTGGAAGAACAAAATCAGGATCATCAGCATCTTCAGATAACTCTGTGTCAATCCATGATGACCAATTCACCTCACTATCACTTTCCCAACATATCTTATTTTGTGTCTGCATTCCGTTGATCCTTTCCATTAACATTAATAGCATGTGATGGTTTAAAACATCATAGTCTCTGCAATTTCCAAATGCGAAACGTTATGAGGTGTATTGGTTTTTCATTTATGGCTAAGGTTTCATTTGGTTTAAGTTCTGTGATGGTTTTACCTGTATGTGCAAATGGCATGTAGAAGCTGAAGAGAAGCAGCAAGCAAGAACACTGTCCGCACCGAGTTTATGATCCATGTTTTCTGGTCCATGTTGAACATCTCAAACCGTAGTATGCCTACTTCGATTAAGAATGCAACACACAGCTCTGGAAATCATGAGAATTTGGATTTGATCAGTGGTCTATCAGATTTTTGCTAACAAAGAGAAGATTTGTTGGATAGAAATTTGTGTTACCGATATATAGCCAGGGCCTAACGGTGTAAGTTTGCTTGGTGCTACTGAACATGTAGACGATGAAGATTAAAATGAAGTAAATGAGGAAAACTTTGATTAGTCGAGATTCGAGCAACATTGCATTGTGCAAGGTGAAAAGCTTCTCTAAAGCAATGAACATATTTGCTTGCTTTGATTCAAATGATTGCTGTCAACAGGGCAAGAAAAGTAAGAAACAGATTCAGACTTTGTAACATAACTCATGAAGATTCAAACATCACCAATAAACCCAAGAGCTTGAGCTGATGAGTGATGGGTTACCCTAAATTTAATCTTTTCATTAACATTTAACAGACCAAAGCATTTGGCTTAAAGAAAAAGCTTACCTGAGCTTCCAAGATTGAATTTGAATTGTCCATCAAACGATCATGAAGTTGTTGGAGTTGTCCTTGTCGCTGAAGAAACTCATCCTGTTGTTTGCGGCCATATTCAGCCAATTGTTGCAGCTTACTCCTGCAAGTCAAAATGCAAGTTAGAGAAATTTTAATTAGGTTCTAGCTTTGTTTTGAATCGTAATTTTACATACCTGCTATCCTCTAGCGCTTCTGTTTGAACTTTGCTTAAAGAATGAAGACCATTGAGTGCTGTGGATTGAGCATCTAGAAGTTCTTGTTGTTTGTCCAATGAGAGCCCTGCCATATTCCCAATATCATCAGCCGTGCTCTGCAGGTACTTCATCTTCAAAGACATTGAATCTCCCACTTTGGCTATCTCCTTTTCGATTTCGATCGCTTCTTCTCGTAAACCGTCCATCTCTCGGCCAAGGTTGCTGTAGGAATCCTGAAGCATTTCCATCCCTTCCTCCAAACTTTTTCTCAGTTTTAACTGACCTTCTTGGAGTTCCAACTGGGATGTTTCGATCTTCTTGGATTGTTCGTAAACTGCTTCAGAGTGCTCTAATACAGTGCCCATGTGATCTTCTAGTTTTCTTGATGTTTGAGCCATTTTTTGTAATTGAACACCAGTGGAGTTTAAGGAATCATAAATTTGATATGAATTTTGCAGCAGAGATTCCGATTTTTCTTCGATGGATTCTAACTTGCCTTCTGCAGCTTCGGAAGATCTCTTCAGTTCATTCACTAGCCTCTCTGTGTCATGCTTGAAAGCATGAGCCCTGGAAACAAGACCAAAATCAATTGGATAAAATGCTAACATCACAAGGATGGTAAACAAAATTAAATGGAAAAACAAAATTGGACCAAATGCCCAATCGTTTGAACCTATTTAAATTTCAGCTTGTATCAATTCAGACCTTGTGGTTCATGTGCAATTTCAATTTAGTTCCTAAATTTTCATTATAATCTCTGTAGTTTGTGGATGTTTTATGAAGTTCAACCAATTCAAGTCTTGGATCAAATTGAAAATTTTAGAACTATGAAGACTAAATTAAAACTACATTGAAATTATAAAGACCAGATTGAAAATTTTGTAACAATTCAAAACTAAATTGAAACAATTACGATTTATAATCTAAATGATCAGGTAGGATACTCACTGTAGTTGATGACAAATGGAGTTAGTTTCAAGGTAGAACTCAAGATAGATCCTATGCTCATGTTCATTCAAGTATTTGAGGCATTTGGCCATGGGGGATTCCGCATCACAAGAAGGAAAAGGAGGCCTACCAGAGTCCTTCTGAAAGCAATCGCTAAGATGCCAAGCAAATCTAGACCGTTTCTCATCTGCAGCAAAAATCTCAGAGCAGCCCGCAAAGAGATGCCTATAAGCACCTTCCCAACAAGAATTAGACGTACTCAACTTGTTCTTAGCATTCTCAATTCGCCTCACCCCCTTTTGATCATCAAAACCCTCAATTGAAAATTCCGAAACACTTCCACCCTCAACACGCTTAAAAGACCCCATAGAAGAGCCCGAAGATGAAGAAGACGAGAACCAGTTCCACGATTCGCAATTCGGCAACGCAAATAACAAAATCACCAAAAACAGAATATGCTCCATCGAAAAACCTACCGTCTCGTCTTCGTCTTCTACCAAAATCAAACAACAAAATCCAAACAAAAACCACATCAATTTCCTAATCCCATGTAATTAAGTTATACTACATCAGAGAAATAATCAACAAGCCCCAAAAAGTCGTAAATCGATATACAGAGTAAGATAACTTGACGAAAAACGTGATCAAACAGCACAAACACAAAAATTTGAGCAATTCATATAATATTCAACGATTATATGTGAATCGAATTGAGAAGTTGTAAGAAAGAGAACCTGAATTGTTCCGGTTGAGGAGTCGGAAAGTTTTTGTTGTGTTGTTTTGAGGAAGACGACGGCGGAGATTTTGAAAGGACTTTATATTTATAGGCGGGCAGTTATGAATAAGAAAGGAAAGGAATCAAAACGGCGCGTTTTGGAAAGAGGCGCGAACCTTTGTCCGTTAGTTTCTTACAACAATTTGTTTCCCTTTTTTTTTTCTTTTTATCCTATTTTATTTTATATCATAATTTTTTTTCTTTATTGGATTTGGGCCGACTTTATTGAGTATGGGCCGATGTTATTGAGCATGGGCCGGAAGCAAGTGGTTGAAGGGTGTCACTGGACTGTGAATGCAAGCAGGCCTGGATTCCCGAGCCTGCCTAGCTTCGGATAAGTGTCTACCGAGGCTCCAGTTCGGATTTTGGTTCAGAATCTAAGCCTGAGGTCTGGATTTTGGTTCATTCATGATTTGCATATTTAGATTTAGTTAAATATTATTATATCGTATGGTCACATGCATAGAAGAGAAGGATGTTGGATGATGAAAGTCCGATATCTACTAATTTAAGGCATGATCATGGATTTATAAACAAATAATACTCTCTCCATTAAAACCACAAGAGCTTATGGTTCAAAATAGACAATACAGTTGGATTGATTAAATTAAAGTGAAAATGATGGGTGTGAGTGAGGGAGTGGGTAGAAAAAGAGGAGCAGGCTCGTGGAGTGCACTCAGCGCCACCATCACCGGTATCACAGAAAGGCAAAGGAAAAGGTAAAAATGATGGAAAGCTACGAGACAAAATGAAATAATTTAATAATAACAAATTTCAAAACCCACTCTTTTTGTTTTTCACTCACGGGTTCACTTACTGTCTCCACACCACTTTCCCCTGTCTCTATCTCTCTCTCTCTCTCTGTTTTCTAGGGCTTCTCTGCAATGAAGGCATTGGTGGTGGTGGTGGTGGTGGTGGTCCTCTTAGCCGTCTGGTTTCCGGTTGATGGCGGCGCCGCGGCGGTGAAGGTGGGGAATGTTTCCAAGGTGGAAGATGCGGTGAACTTCAGGATTTATTATGGACAGTCGTTTAAAGTTATTAAGAACGCCATTGATGGCAACAGCTACCTTCTCATTCAGGTTCTTCTTCTTCTTTACATTCTCTATTTTCTAATGAATTTATAAAAAATTAAAAAAAAAAAAAAATGCAGAATAATTCTAAGATGGCTGGAAGAACAAAGTACTGCACTTCAAGGATCAAATCTTACGTCATTCCTTTGAATAATTACTCCATTGATACCCATCTCTTCCCAGGTAATTACCCTTTTCTTTTCTTTTCTTATCCATCTCCCAAATCCAATGTCTACACTTAATCTAACTTTCCCTTAATTTCTTCTTCTCTTCATGTCTTCCTCCCAGTTTCCTTCTTCGAGGTATGTATTTTCATCCATCCCTTTTTACCTTTTTTACCTTTTTTACTTTTACCATCAATTTGTGAGATTAAATTTTATTATTAATTTTAAAATATACCTTTTTTTTTTTATTTGGATATATTAAGTTGAAAATTATTTAATAAAAATTGTTTTGAGTTAAAAAATGTATTTAACGACAGCTTCTAGGGTTAGTGGGTAACTTGAAGGCCATAACGTCGGAGAGGGTGACGTCAGAGTGCGTATTGAAGCAATATGAAAAAGGGGAAATTCAGATTATAAATAAAACGGAAACCCAACAGCTGGCACAGTTTGCAGCTCACTTTATTGCTGACGTGGACCAACCACAGTCCTGCAATTTCGCCACCTTTCTTCCTTCCTCCGAGGATACGCCTTTGCAAGTAAAACCATTTTTTTTTCTTCTAATTAATTTTATTTTATACAATTTTAAAATCATTGGAATAAAAAGTAGTTTAACTTTTGATTTTTTATTTTTTATTTTTACCATTTTCTATTGGTTGGTACTTTTAGAGAGCAGAGTGGATAAAGTTGTTGGGAGTTTTTGCAAACCTTGAAGCAAGAGCCACTCAAATCTACTCTGCGGTAAGTTATTTTTTACTATGGGTTAAAATGGATTGACATTTTAACTTCCAAAAGATTAAAATAATATTTACTTTTTTAAATAATACAATGAATTTTCAAATAAAAACTTACCCAAAGTTCTGAAATGATACAACTTGACATAAAATTTAATTTATTTACGTTATGAAATTAACTTTTTAATTTTTGGGTAAATATAAATATTTGCAGATGAAAGAAAATTACATGTGCCTGAAGAACATAGCAACCACCAGAAAGAGTTTCAAACCCATTGTTGCTTGGATGGGTTACTCCGATGTTACAATCCCCACACTATTTATTTATTTATTTATTTATTTATTTATTTATTTATTATTATTATTATTATTAATTATATTATTCTTTTTGTTTTTAATTTAAAATTTTCTAACAGGGCATGTGGTCTTTCACAAAGGATGCTTACAAGCTTAAGGTAACTTTAATTGTTTCCGTTTAGTCCCTTATATTTGGTTCATGATAAGCTTATATTGTCAACAAGAGACTGAACTGAAAAATGTGAAATCACGAGAGCCTAAATTAAAAAAGACTAAAATATATGTTTAGCCTATGATATGCAAAGTTGAGAAGTAAACTAACACACGGTGATGGGATTGGAAAAGTACATAGAAGATGCGGGAGGAGAGAATGTGGATGACTCCATCAACAAAATCACGTACAACGTCTCAAATCCCGACGACTTAGATGCCTTTCATGGCATTCTATGCGTAAGTATTGTTTATGAGCTTGATTAAAATAAAAATAAAAATATGAAGAAGTTATTAAATCCCTTAATGTTATTTTTCTAGATAGACGGTAGAAGTGATCATCGATGAAACGTTTACATTAGACCCAACAGTGTACAACATGTCCACGTTTCTCGAACTGATCAACATTCAAGACCAATCTTGCCTCTCGTTTCTTTCCACTCAGAGCATCTGGCGATTCGATAAACGATTTCTCGACTCCACGACTCTCGGTAACTCTAAAATCTTTGCTTTCTTGGTTAAATAAGGTTTAAATTTTTGAATTTATATATAAATAATTTATGGTTTAATAATTAGATTGGTTGGACGGAGCAATGTCACAGCCGCAGTTGGTATTGGCAGACGTCATACACATTTTGTTCTCTATGCCCAATTACACTACCACCTATTTTAGGAACTTGGCTAAGGTATTTTTTTTTCTTTATTGTTTATTATTTATTATTAATTACTTTCTTAAAATTTTTAATTAAAAAAAATCTAATTTAGTATATTATATATATTTTATGAAAATTAGAAAAATAAAATAATAAATAAATAAAGGGAGAAATGTGGATGCAGGAGGGAGTTAGACGCATTAGTTCAGAAATGTGTGGGAGGGAGAGTTCGTCTGCATTGGAGCCCACCATCATAGCGTGTGAATGATTTTACCCTCTCTTTTCATTTCTTAATTTTCACCTTCCATTTCTATCTCATATTTAGCATAATATTTTTGGATGTAACCCTTTTTTTTATATAATGAAAAGTTGAAGAATACTGTATTTTTCTTCCATAATCCTTATTTATATATATATTAATTTGATGTTAGTAATATTATTTTAGTCAACAATTACTAAAAAATGATACTGGAACACTAAAAGAATTTTTAAGTTTAAAATGGTAAGTTACATAGGAAAAATACAATTAAGGAAATGATGTTGGTCGTTATAGTCTATAGGAATGCAAAAAAGAAAAAAAAAAAAAAAGAAAAAAAGAAAAAAAAAAAGAATTTTCTAATACCAATTTAAATAAATATTCAAGTTTTAGAAAGTTAAAAAGACAATAATAATAATGAAAATGCAATTTGAAGATTTATTTATTAATAAGTTTGGGTCCATGTGAAAAGAAAAATAGAAATTAAGAAAATGAGAGGTTGATTTAACACATTTAAAATGGTATTAAGGTTGTTAAATTTCTATTAATGGTTTGATTCTCTATCTCATATTTACATTATTTCTTATATTAAAAAAAGTAATTTACATATTCTAAAGTTATGCACGGTTTTAAAAAACCAAAATTGTAATGAAAGTTTAGTTTACTTTTATTATAGTAACATATTTATCCTCTTCATATATCATAAATTGATTTTAATTTATTAATTTTACATATCTGTGTTTCCTCCTATATATATATATATATATATTTTTTTTTTTTTTTTTTTGTTAATTTGTGGTTAAATAGATTAATTTTTTATTTTTTTTACTTCAGTTTTATCTGCTGTGGGAGGGATCACGGAGGCCATCCCTACAATGACATAAGGTAATTTCTACGGGTGTACATTCTATCCGACAACTTGGACCAACCCAACCCAAACTATAAGGGTTGGGTTGAGTTGGATTAACATTTCGGTAGGGTTGAAAACCCACATCCTGTTGGTAATCACTTACGTTGTCATAATTGGGAGGGTGGAATTGGTGTATCTGAGTTCAGTTCTTTACAAGTTCGACCAAGGAGGGTATCTCCCACCGGCTTTTGGAGCTTGTTTTGATGACAATAATGTATGTGTGAGATAGTGTGTTTAGAAAGAAGTACTTGTATGAGCTTCGTCCACAAAATCTCTTCAGAAAATTTCAATCAAATGGTGAGTACCACCAACTTTAGAAGACTTCCTGGCATGACATTGTTCTACACTGAGCTCGTTCAAGGCATCCCTCCCATCATCAAGCATTACGTCAAACACATCCCTGCTTTGCAGTCCGTGCTCGTCTTTGTCACCAATAAATCGCTTCCTGTTAGCAAGGTTCGTTTCTTTACATATAGATATAAATATTGAGATATATGTTATGACAATGTTTAGGGTTTTATGTATGTATGTATGTTGTTAACTAGGTTCCAGCCGACGAACATTTCCTCTTTCGACGAGTAGAGGTGAAGGAGATCAACGTGTTTCGTTGTGTAGTTCGATATGGATACACGGATGTACACACCGAACATGAACTATTCGAGAAGATTTTACTCGAAAGATTGGAAGAATTTGAAAGTGATCGATGGACATTGTGTAGAGATCATGAAGGATGAAGAGTATGAGAATGGATTTGGAGGCGTTGCAGAAGCATGGAAGCATGGAGTTGTTCATTTCATTGGGGAAACAGAGGTGGTTACTAAACGGGGTGTTGGGTTTGGAGATAGGATTATGATAAATTATGCATATAGCTTCTTGAGGAGAAATTTGAGGGAAACTAATAAGTCTTTGAAATTCCTCACTAGGGTATGACTTATGAACTTTAGACAACTTCATCATATTTCGATGTTTTTTTCTAAAGGCAGCTATATGTATAAAAGATAAGCTACAACGTTCTTCAATGTTTTAATTAATTGCTCATACAAACTTTAACGTTTCCGATTTTTCCATTTTTGCCTTATTTAGTTGATTGTTATTTTTATTTTTAGATATGACAAGATATTATGTTATGCATTGATTATCGCAGCAAAGGTGCAATTTTCAATGAGGAAGTTATTGCCTAAAAATAAAATAAATAATTAAATGTAATCCACCCGTATTTCTGCTAGACTTTTATTAACTAATAGAAACATTCCTATTTCTATGAGTTTCCTTGTCCTAAAACCCTATAATGCAATTTTCTTCTAATTATTTTTATATTCCTATGTCCAACTTTTTACATCCCTTGAAAACGATTTTCTCTCCAAACTTTCCTCCGAAACCTTGGGGTTGCTCTTCGGAGGAAGAATCGGGTAAGAAAGGGAAGGTTTTTGGAATAGGGTCGAGCTGCAGACGCATACCCAGCAGCTCCGGCAACTTTGCACGCGTACACAGTGCGGGTCGGCTCGCACGTGTACGAAATCGGCTCGGTTCCGTCAATTCCCGTAGCTCGACTTGGCGGCTTAGTTGGCCGGCTCAGCAACTAGGCTTAGCAGCAAGGTATCACTATAATATATCGATTCCAAGGTTTTTGGCCCTTCCGAAGCTGTTTCTGCCCTTTGTTTTACCATCCGAGGTCAGTATGGTTCCTAAATGTTAAAGACAGATTAGGTCAGAGGTTTATTTTGATAAATAGCATGAGGTTTAGCTAGGGTATGTTATGAAAGGTTCCTAAGTTTTTATGTGGTTATCATAGGACGTATTTAACCTCTGGGATTAGCTCGTTGTGAGAGACTTCAACCAAGACCATCGAGGTAAGTAACCTTACTGTTGAAGTTAGCTTACTACGTGTTGTATGATGGTGCGTGCCCTGTGGCCCCTGCATGCACCATATTTATGTGATATGATTATGTGATGTATAGATTGTGTTGAATGTAAATTGTGTATGTTATGTGGTGTATGAATTATGTTGACCGTTGACTGTTTATGTTATGTGAAGTCATGAATGAGATGTTAGTATTATATGCCATGAATATGTTGATCGATGCCATAGATACACGTAGAATTATCGAGTCATGTCATGAGATGTTTATGCAACTGGAATGTTTATGTAATATATCATGTAATGTAAGTCATGTGAGATGCCATGTGATGTAAGAAACGTAAATGCGATGTTAGCACTACTTATGTAATGCCATGTTAGATATGTTAAGGGACCTCATGCATATATGTATGTCACGTGCATTGGGATTCTTCCCCTTTATGATACGAAAGAATGAGTTACGATATTTATGTTCGCCATGATATCATGCGGGCCCTTTTCTGTTCTGTGGTGTCCGGCGACGTGTAATACGTTATGCCCGACCAAGCTAGGCCCAGGGGGTACGTATATGAGCCCGCCTGGTGGGTCCATGTACACGTACATCGGCCATGTGTGAAGGAGTACCACACATCCAACCCTACCCGGAATAGAAAAGCGCCCAAGGCTATGAAAAGTTTATGAAAAGTTAGGTCCCGCTCATATGTTGCATGTGTTTGCATTCCTAATCCCAACAGTGGGGTGACTTACTGAGTATTTCATAAAATACTCAAGCCACGTGCTACATACATTTTTCAGGTAAAGGCAAGGCGCCAATGTACGGTTGACGGCGGAGCTGAAGCCACCATAAAAGTTGAAGATTGGATGGTTTTAGGAGTTTACTTTTATTATTAGACTGTTTTAAGTTATAGAAATATTGTTTTATTTGGATTTATGTTGAATTCAGTATTGAAGGTTTAGTTTCGGAGTTTAGGTTTTGTTTTGGATTTATGAATCTTTATGAAAGACTCTTCAAAGGTTATTTATGATGAGCTTCCGCTTAAGATATGTATGTATGAGTGACGTCACTAATTAGGTTAAAGAAAATTAGGGTCGTTACAAAAACAATCCTTTTTTGCATTAGGGTATTACAAAACTGAACCCAGTGACTATATTTATCCCGTTCATTACTCATCTTGTTTACTTAAAATTAGTCTTTTGAATTCTGATTATAGTTTCGTTAATCATTATTGAAATAAAACTATGGATAGGAGTGTTTGATAATTATTGATATTTCTAAAAAATAAATGTTACTAAAAGACGAATGTGTTGTACCTAATAGGGGTGCACGTGGGGTGAGTTGAAACATTTTTAAATCCAATCCAATTATTTAAAGATCCCATGGTTTCAACTCTACCAAATCTAAATAACTTTATAAGTTAAATCATAATTAAATTAAATTAATTGAGTTTTTCTGTTCATCAGATTTTTTGAATATCCACATTAGCTAACATTTAATATCACGAATTAGTTTTGTGATTAGAGAGGTATATAAAATTAAATCTATATTTTATTTATCTATTTAGTAAATAAATAAATATATTTTAAAGCATTTCAAAAATATATTATACTACTTAGCAAAGTAACCGTAGCAGTTATTGGATCACATAATCAATTTCAGAATAGCACAGCCGACTCGTCAACACGAAAGGAGAGAAGAAAGAAAGTACCTTTAAAGCCAAAGCTTTTATGATCTCCTTTGCAGCCTTGCATTTTGCTGCTTCCTCCCGTGCGACAGACCATGATTCTTCGATCTTTTCTCGACATTTCTGAATCTTCTCGTCTCGGTCGTGACATTGTGTAGTTCAAGGTTCTTTTCCTTTAGGATACAACAAATTTAGTGAAAAACTCCTTTAGCCAATGACAGCATAAAAAGCAATACATGTAAGAACAAATTGACATGGTCAAGATGTGAATTAAATCTGCGTATTAGACTAAGAAATGGAAGAAGTAGATCACGAACCGCAAAAGCACATTTCACAAAAGCACTCCACTTATTATATATCGGTTTCGAGTATTCGAGTATTTGAATCGTTTCACCCACATCTCGACTAATCTCGAGAGCCAATTGTGTGATCCTATCAATGTTGTATATCCTTATCATGGAAAGGCTGAAAGGACATGATATGAATCAAGAGACATCAATCATACAATATACTTCAATGAAGATGTAAAGAAAAGGTTGTCAAAATTATCAAAAGATGTTTCTTCATGCTATATTGAAGAAGAATAATGAAGTTTGATTGTTGTAAATTTTGGGTGGATTAGTAATTTAGAGTTATTGTATTTTAAGATTTTTTAGGTGACATTCGGCTAATTATGACCATAAAGTATGAATGTTACCCGTCTTTGAATGTCTTTAATTCTCTCCTTTTGAGGCTATATAAAACCATGTATGTTGTATTTGTAAGAAGACTTGGAAAATAGAGTAAAAGAAGTATTTGTGCTCTTCTTTAGCCAATGGCTAAGTTCTATGTAGTTTTTAGCCAATGGCTAAGTTCTATGTAGTTTAGGTGGCATGTAGAATCATTCAAGCTCGACATGATCAATCTTGCTTGTGGAGTGATTCGAATCTCAATCAAGTGTTCTTGCGTTGAGATATTTGATCAACAAGAATCATTCAAGCTAGACATGATCGATCTTACTTGTAGAGTGATTCGAATCTCAAACAATGTTCTTGCCTTGAGATATTCGATCAACAAAGTAATCCGAATCTTATTCCACAAGGTAATCCGAATCTTATTTCCCTTGTAGTTGATTCCTTATCTTATGAGGACAAAGATTTGGGTTTGGCTCTACGCCTAGACTTCAAGAGGAAAGCACCCTTCTTCATAGACAGAATTGCCTTCAAAATAGAACTTCAAATCATATTCTAATAGAGAGAAAATAAAACAAAACATCACATTCTGCAAATTTGAAGATTATGATCGTTGTTTGTGATTAGCTGAACCCATGACAATTGCAATAACTGCCTTCCTGGCTTCCATAAATCCATGACAATTGCAATAACTCAAGCAATCCGGGCCAAGTATTCGGGTGCTCGACTACCGGGGATTACAAGGGCATCATAACTTGATGGATACAAGCTTTCAAAATCTTATGTCTTGGCTTCTCACTGTAAGTTTGATCACCTTCAAAATCATGAACAGTAGAGCATCCACCGAAACTCCATAAGTGCTTAGCGCTTGAAATGGGACCATCGCCTGCAACCGAAACCAAGTGGATTTCTACGATAAATAATAATGATGGGAGAAGAAGAAGAAGGACAGACATTAGTAGAGTTCAAATCAGACTATAGGTTTGCTTATAAATTTATTTGGATTTGGTAGAGTTCAAATCATTGAATATTGTTAAAGATCATGTATTTGTTTAGATTGCTGTCAGTTAATATCTAATTAAATCTCAGTTAGGAGTTAGATCTAGTTTTTTATTTGATTTAGTTTTGATTTGAATAGATTTTATTTTGATTTGTTTACTGGTTTTTCTACAGATTTTTAGGTAGATTTTCTGAATATCTTTTGTATTCTCTGTATAAATATGGAGCATTCTTGCTCTTCATACTTCAATCTTCTCATCAATCATTCAATCAATCCCTATTTCACTAACAATTGGTATCAGAGAGCTATCTTCTTAAGGGATCTGTGAGATCAAAATGGGAGGAGAATCCAGTTTTTCCGCTATTGCACCACCAATTTTCAATGGAGACAATTATCAAATGTGGGCAGTTCGTATGGAGACTTATTTGGAGGTCTTGGATCTTTGGGAAGTAATAGAAGAGGATTACGAGGTTCCTCCGCTTCCAGCAAATCCTACTGTAGCACAAATCAAATTACAGAAGGAAAAGAAGACAAGGAAATCAAAGGCGAAAGCTTGCCTATTTGCCGCTGTATCACAAATGATCTTCATGCGAATAATGTCCCTCAAAACAGCAAAGAAAATCTGGGATTATCTCAAGGCCGAATTTGAAGGAGATGAGAGGATTCGTGGAATGAAAGCCCTAAATTTGATTAGGAATTTCGAGTTGCAGAAGATGAAGGAGTCAGAGTCGGTGAAAGAGTACTCTGACAGACTTCTCAGTATTGCCAACAAGGTGAGATTGCTTGGTTCTGTTTTAAATGATTCAAGGATCGTTGAGAAGCTGCTAGTCACTGTTCCAGAGAAGTTTGAAGCCACCATTACTACTCTGGAGAACACCAAAGACTTGTCAAAGATTTCTCTTACATAGCTCTTGAATGCTTTACAAGCACAAGAGCAAAGGAGGTCTATGAGGCAAGAAGGAGTGATTGAAGGTGCCTTACGTGTTAAGCATCAAGACAACAGCAGGTATAAAAACAATAAAAATTTCAAAAATCAATTGACGTATGGAGATTCATCTGCCAATTATCAGAAGACAAAAGAAGGAGGTTTCAAAAAATCCTATCCACCTTGCCGCCATTGTGAGAAGAAACGTCATCCATCATACAAGTGTTGGAGAAGACCTGACGCCTTCTGCTCCAAATGCAATCAACTTGGACATGAAGCTGTGATCTGCAAAGCCAAAGATCTGGTGAAAGAAGTAGATGCACAGGTAGTTGATCAAAAAGAAGAAGAAGAAGATCAATTGTGTATGGTCACTTCTTCCTCAAGCAAAGAATCAAGCGAGAGCTGGTTGATTGACAGTGGGTGCACAAATCACATGACATATGACAAGGAGTCTTTTGAGGAATTAAGAGACACCGAAGAAGATAAGAGAGTGAGGATTGGCAATGGTGAACACTTGGAGGTCAAGGGTAAAGGCACAGTAGCTATAACAAGTTATGAAGGTACAAAATTTATTCCAAATTTTTTATTTGTGCCTGATCAAAATATCTTAAGTGTTGGCCAGTTACTTGATAAAGGCTATAAAGTGTTGTTTGAGAATAAACAGTGCTTGATCAAAGATGCTAGTGGCAAAGACTTGTTCAATGTCAAAATGGAAGAAAAAAGCTTTGCTCTAAATCCGACGGCCTTTATATCCAGAGTTAGTGCCACTGAGATTTGGCACAAAAGACTTAGACACTTTCATCATCGAGGTTTGCTTCAGATGCAGTCAAAGAAGTTGGTAGAAGAACTCACTGACATTGATGATGACATGCCTCCTTACCGTGCTTGTATTTTTGGGAAGCAACATAGGCAACCCTTTCCTAAACAAGCATGGAGAGTCTCGAAAAAACTGCAGCTGGTTCATATTGATCTTTGTGGTCCTCAGCGAACACCATCATTAAATGGTAATCTTTATTACATTGCTTTTATTAATGATCTAACGAGAATGTGTTGGATATTCTTGCTGAAGCAAAAATAAGAAGTTGCGGGTGTATTTTGGAAATTCAAGGCCAAAGTTAAGAATGAAAGTGCATGCTTGATTCAGACTATAAGATCAGATAATAGCAAGGAGTACACTTTAGAAACTTTTAGCAGGTTTTGGGAAGAGGCTGGAATTGAACATCAATTGACAGCACCATACACTCCTCAACAGAATGACAAGGAGGAATAGATTCATAATGGAGATAATGAGATGCATGCTTCATGAGAAGGATCTTCCAAAACGTTTTTGGGAAAAAGCAGGAAACACTATTGTGTGTTTGCAAAATCTAATTTCAACAAAAGCTGTGAAGGACTTGACACCATTTGAGGTTTGGTATGGTTATAAACTTTCTTTAAAGTTCCTTAGAGTATTTGGGTGTCTTTGCTTCACTTACATTCCACAGGTCGAGC
This sequence comes from Cucurbita pepo subsp. pepo, assembly GCF_057944985.1. Taxonomy (NCBI): domain Eukaryota; kingdom Viridiplantae; phylum Streptophyta; class Magnoliopsida; order Cucurbitales; family Cucurbitaceae; genus Cucurbita; species Cucurbita pepo. Next base: position 4,664,769 of record NC_141800.1, on the reverse strand, counting down.
GTGATAAGCTTGACAAAAAGTCAGAAGTTAGCATCTTTGTTGGGTATAGCACTATATCCAAAGTTTACAGAGTTTTTGAACCACACATTAGTTGTGTTATTGTGAGCCAAGATGTTCATTTTGCTGGAAATGAGCAATGGAATTGGGAAGAACTGACGAAGGTGAATCTGATTTCTAATGCACCAAACAATTTAATCTTTGGTAGCATGTTAGAAGAGTCTAAAGATGAACGACAAGATGCTTTGGTTGATGATGCACCTATCCGAGGAGGAGCTTTCAGTGATCGAAAAAAACAAAATCTGGGAGTTGGTTGATCGACCTCTAAACAGAAAAATAATTTGAGCAAGATGGGTGTTCAGAAAAAAGCTTGGAGTTCACAACATCTAAACAAGAAGTGTTAAAGATCATGTATTTGTTTAGATTGCTGTCAGTTAGTATCTAATTAAATCTCAGTTAGGAGTTAGATCTAGTTTTTTATTTGATTTAGTTTTGATTTGATTAGATTTTATTTTGATTTGTTTACTGGTTTGTTACCAGATTTTCTCCAGATTTTTAGGTAGATTTTCTGAATATCTTTTGTATTCTCTGTATATATGGAGCATTCTTGCTCTTCATAATTCAATATTCTCATCAATCATTCAATCAATCCCTATTTCACTAACAAATATTCAAATAATTGGATTGGATTTAAAAATTTCTCAACAAACGTCCCTATTAGATGCAACACATTTAGCTTTTAGTAACCGTTATTTTCTAGAAATGTCAATAATTATCAAACACTGATAGTTTTAATTCAATAATGATTAACAAAATAATAATCAGAATCCAAAAGACTAACTTGAAGTAAATAAGACGGGTAATGAACGAGACAAATATAATCATTGGGTTCAGGCAAAAATGATTATTTTATGAACGATTAATTAAAACATTGAAGAATAGAAGAGCTTTATCTTCTATACATATATTTGCTTCATAAACAAACATCAAATTATGATGAAGTTGTCTAAAGTTCATAAGTCATTCCAACTTTGAGCATACGTTTGTGAGGAATTTCAAAAACTCGATCAGTTTCCCTCAAATTTCTCTTCAAGAAGCTATATGCATAGTTTATCATAATCCTTTCTCCAAACCCAGCACCCGGTTTAGCAACCACCTCTGTTTCCCCAATGAAATGAACAACTCCTTGCTTCCATGCTTCTGCAACGCCTCCAAATCCATTCCCATCCTCTTCCTCTTCTTCAACTCTTCCATTGCCGTTACACAATGCTCGTCGATCACTTTTGAACTCTTCCAATCTTTCGAGTAAAATCTTCTCGAACAGTTCATGTTCGGTACGCACTTCCGTGTATCCATATCGAACTACACAACGAAACACGTCGATCTCCTTTGCCCTTACTCGTCGAAAGAGGAAACGTTCGTCCGCTGGAACCTAGTTAACAACATACATAAAACCTCAAACATTGTCATATATAACATATATCTATATCTATATCTAATATCCACTCCGAACCTTGCTAACAGGAAGCGATTTAATGGTGACAAAGACAAGCACAGACTGCAAAGCGGGCACGTGGTCGACGTAATGCTTGATGATGGGAGGGATGCCTTGAACGAGCTCAGTGTAGAAAAATGCCATGCCAGGAAGTCTTCTAAAGCTGGTGGTACTCACCATTTCATTGAACATTTCTGGAGAGATTTTGTGGTTGAGCTCATAAAAGTACTTCTTTCTAAACACACTATTCCACACATACATTATTGTCATCAAAACAGCTGCAAAAGCCAGAGGGAGATATCCTCCTTGGTCGAACTTGTAAAGAACTGAACTCAGATACACCAATTCCACGCTCCCAATTATGACAACGTAAGTGATTACCAACAAGATGTGAGTTTTCCATATCATTACCATTATCAATACTAGGAAGGAGGACGTGAGTGTCATCACAAACACCACTGCTATTCCTGTTTAGAGCAAAATTCTTTATTTAGTTAGTGCTGGTCGAGTTAAGTTGAGTTGGGTTGGTTTGAGCGAGTAAGTTACCGTATGCATTGCCTATATTTGTAGTGTTCTTGAAAACTAAAGTAATACAAACACAAGCCAACATGAGAAGGTAATTGATCTCAGGAACATAAACTTGGCCTTCATGCTTAGCAGAAGTATGAACCACTTTAACTCTTGGGAAGCATCCAAGTGAAAGTGACTGCTGAATTATAGAAAAAGTTCCTGAGATCATGGCTTGGCTTGCTATGATTGATGCTAAAACTGCCACCACAAACATTGGCCAATACAAACTTCCTGCCAATCATACACATAGGATGATAAAGTTGAGTTAATTATTGGGATGAAATCGTATGAACTTTGTGAATGTTTATACCAGGAGTGGACTTGTAGAATGTGTGTGAAACTAGATCACTATGCTTGCGAAGAAACGAGGATTGGCCTGCATAAGCGCATATTAGAGCTGGGTAGGTCACTAGGGACATGCTCAGCTGGATCGATCGGACGCTGAAATGGCCGACGTCGGCGAACAATGCTTCCGTCCCTGTATTCGTCGTGTTGTTATAAAGATTGTGTGGTCTCTTCTTCATGAAAAAGGGTAAGGGTAAAGAATATAAGAAGATTTAAGAACCTGTAATGCAAAGAACAACGCCGCCGAGAGAAATCCAAGCGTCCTTTTTGTTCCTTTGGAAATAATAAATAATGTAGGCAGGATTTAAGGCCTTGATCACAGTTGGGTCGTATTTGAAAAAGTTGTAAACACCGATTGCAGCAATGAAAGCAAACCAAATGAAGATGATTGGGGCAAAAGTGTAGCCAACTTTGTCGGTTCCTAATCTTTGAGCCATGAACAGCAACACCAAGATGACTACTGATGCCCAAACAATCCTTCCTGCCATATCATTTTTGGTTTATGATTTTAAATAGTTTATAGTTTCGTCCCAAAAAAAATTATGAAATACCAAATTTATCTTTTGAAAATAAGAAATAAAAAACTAATTTGTTGTAAAATCAGACATAATTGGTATAAATAAAGAATTGTATTAAAATAAAATGGAATCTTTTTCCTTTTACACTTTTTTTTAGAAATATTTTAAATAAAATTATGGAATATGTGTCACTCTAAATCTGTTTTAATTATTTCTATTTAAAAAAAAACATTAATTTTATACAATTGATTTATTTTGATTTACAGTTTGTAAAATAAATAAATAAATAGTTTGGTCTGTGTGATAATTATAAAAAGATACAGTAAATAAATAAATAAATAAATAAATAAAGGGTGTGAATTTACCTTCTGTCATTGCAGGGGTTGCCTCCGTGATCCCTCCCACAGCAGATAAAACTGAAGTAAAACAATTCAAAATTAATCTATTTAATTTATAAAATGTTAAAAATAATATTGCAATTAATTTGTAATTTAGAAGGGGAAAAAAAGGGGGAAAGGGAGACCTGAGATACAAGGGGTGAGGACGCCGTCGCCGATAACCATGGCGGTTCCGAGCATCGTCGCAAAGAGAAGAGAGACCTTCGCAAAATGGCTGTTCTCCAGCGCCGACTGAATCCTCGAAGCTCTCTTCTGTCTCCGATTCGGCAAATTCAATTGGTAATTGGACACCTCTCCATCCTCCATCTCTGCGTTTGGAATCAGCCCTACTTTCGCGTACCGGCAAATCAGAGAGTACAGTGCGAAGGTTCCGCCTGGAAAATCAAAATGAAAATCAAAATCAAAATCAAAATCAAAATCAAAATGAAAATCCGATTCCGATTCCGAATCACCGAAGAATTGAATGAGGATTTTACCATCGCCGTTGTCGTTGGCTCTGAGGACGATGAACACGTATTTGATGACTGGAATGAGAGTTAAGGTGTAGAAGATCAAAGACATCGCTCCTAAAACGTCGTCCTCGTGCTTGATTCCCTCCGGAAAGATGCCGGCGTACACGTAGAGCGGCGAGGTTCCGATGTCTCCGTACACTACTCCGATGCTCTGGAATGCTAGTTGTAATATAACACTCCATTTCTTCTCCTGCCAAATTGATTTTAAATTATTATTAATATATGGAACTGAAAAAGAAGAAAAGAGGAGGAGAGAAAAGAAGAGACCGACGTCGTCCTCGGAGTGAGCGCGACCATGGAGTTTACGAGACTCTAAATACAAGGAGTCGTGTCGCCGGAGATTCTGCCACGACATTTTCCGCTCTTGAGGAGTCGGAACATCGGAACCAGACGGCGCAACTTGTTCCTCTTCTATGGCGACGACGGCGGAAACTTCCTGTGCGCCACCGGAGATCCGGTCAGCCATTGGTGGAGAAATTAAAAAAGCAGAGAGAAAATGGAAGATGTGAATTAATTGCGGGTGTGATAATTATGTTAAGAAGAAGAGTATTTATATGAAAAATTAGAGAAGCTGATTACAAAAAATAAAACTGTCCCTCCCCCTCTGTCATTCATTAAAACAGTCCAATATATTCTGTTCAAATTAATTCTTAAACTTAAAACTTATTATTTTATTTTTCACATACTTAAATTAAATATTATAAACTTAAAATTATTTTATTTTTGTGACGGGGCAATTCTTTTTGTTTGTTAAACAAAGTAACAAAATAAAAAAACAAATTATGAAAAGAACCAACCAATTTAACCACAAATTAACAAAATATAGAAGGAAACACAGAGATGTTTCTATAATAACGTATGAATTAAAATCAATTTATGATATATGGAGAGGACAAATATGTTACTATAATAACAGTAATTAAATAAATTAAAATAAACTAAACTTTTATTGCAATTTTATTTTCAAATCTGCATAACTTTAGAATATATATATTACTTTTTTACTGTAAGAAATAATGTAAATTACAGAGAAATTTGAGAATTAAACAATTAATAGAAGTTTTTATTAAATTTCAGTAGTTTTTCATTTTTTTTTTCTTCGTTTATTTTTCATAATTGTATGATGATTGCTGTTGTCATATTTGAGGAATTTTTTAAAATGGTTTTGTGTTTTAATTTGAAGTTTTAATTGAAAAATTTTAACATTTTGTATATATAAATTGATATTTATCTTTTTTTTTAATTAAATAAAAATTTTATTCTCTCAACTTTTAAATTTTTAAATTTTTTTAACAAAAACAAAAAAAAATTAAAATTAACATACAATAAATATTTTTACAAAAAAAAAAAAGATAAATTTTCTGAATGACATATATAAATTTAAAAGTTTCAGATGAGAATCATAATTATTACCGACAAAATTGACACAGACTTACCATATATATTTTCTTAACCCATATATTTTTCATTAAAAAAAATACTCCAGAAGTCAAAAGCAGTTGATTTTCGAAAAAGAAAGTCAAATCCGATTTTTTTTTACACGTGGATACTCATGTTTGACCAAAACTCACGATCGACCTATGTGCGGTTGTCACGGAAAGGAAATGATTGGTTGCTGATTTACCAAATAAATCTTCCAAACGCGTTTTCATTATTATTATGCCTTTTTTAACTTTGTAAAACTCCAATATTTATTCATAGTTGTATTTTTTTTATTATATATTTCTTCTGACCTAAATTACCATTTTAAGATTAAGTCTTTAGTTTTGAGTTCGACTTAGCTGACATAATGATTATACGAGTAACGGTTCTTATTTTAAAAAATAGAGATGACATTTAACGATAAATTTTTGATGATGTTGAAGAAACATTGTTTTCAACAATTACTGGCTAAAATAACATTACTAACGACACATTCGAACTAGTTCACAAAGCGATTATATGAGTAACTGCTGTTATTTTAAAAAATAGAGATGGTCTTTAACGATGAACTTTTGATGATGCTGAAGAAACGTCGTTTTTCAACAATTGGTAGCTAAAACAATATTACTAACGACACATTTATATATACTCTATTTAGATCAACCTTGTCTTAATTTTTATTAGAAAATTCATTTTTGTGCATTTCTTTAGAGTATAATCTATACTATGGATTAATCCCCTCATTTCCTTAATTTGTATTTTTCATTTTTCATATTTTTTTGTAGACCAATTTATTACCAAATAAATCTTTAAAGAGGTTTCCATGATTGTTATTATTATGCATTTTTAACTTTAATATTTATTTAAATTGGTATTAGAAAATTCATTTTTGTACCTTCTTTTAGAGTATAGTGGACACTCCATTTAGATCAACCATGTCATTTAACTTACCATTTTAAGCTTATGTGTTCGAATTAATTGAGATAGCGATTAAATGAGTAAGTGTTCTTATTTTAAAAGATAGAGATGACCTTTAACCGTAAACTTTCGAGATGCTGAACAAGCGTCATTTTTAGCAATGGTTGGCTAAAATAATGTTAGTAACATTACATTAATATATATAAAAGGATTATGGAAGAAAAATATATTCTTCTACTTTTCACTATATAAAAAATATATATGTGTGTATGATGTCTGCCAATACCAACTGGGGCTGTGACATTGCTCCATCCAACCAATCTAATCATTAAACCATAAATTATTTATATCTAAATTCAAAAATTTAAACATTATTTAACCTACAAACCAAAGATTTTAGAGTTACCGAGAGTCGTGGAGTCGAGAAATCGTTTATTGAATCGCCAGATGCTCTGAGTAGAAAGAAACGAGAGGCAAGATTGGTCTTGAATGTTGATCAATTCGAGAAACGTGGACATGTTGTACACTGTTGGGTCTAATGTAAACGTTTCATCGATGATCACCTCTACCGTCTATCTAGAAAAATAACACAATACCAAAAATAACATTAAGGGATTTAATAACTTCTTCATATTTTTTATTTTTATTTTAATCCAACTCATAAACAATACTTACGCATAAAATGCCATGAAAGGCATCTAAGTCGTCGGGATTTGAGACGTTGTACGTGATTTTGTTGATGGAGTCATCCACATTCTCTCCTCCCGCATCTTCTATGTACTTTTCCAATCCCATCACTGTGTGTTAGTTTACTTCTCAACTTTGCATATCATAGGCTAAACATATATTTTAGTCTTTTTTAATTTAGGCTCTCGTGATTTCACATTTTTCAGTTCAGTCTCTTGTTGACAATATAAGCTTATCATGAACCAAATATAAGGGACTAAACGGAAACAAGTAAAGTTACCTTAAGCTTGTAAGCATCCTTTGTGAAAGACCACATGCCCTGTTGAAAATTTTAAATTAAAAACAAAAAGAATAATATAATTAATAATAATAATAATAATAATAAATAAATAAATAAATAAATAAATAAATAAATAAATAAATAGTGTGGGGATTGTAACATCGGAGTAACCCATCCAAGCAACAATGGGTTTGAAACTCTTTCTGGTGGTTGCTATGTTCTTCAGGCACATGTAATTTTCCTTATTACAAATAGGGTTGGTTATAGTGATTGATTACCATTCGTGGATGTAAGAGAATTTCGTTCTCTTAGAACCAATCACGTAAATTTTTGTGTTTCTTTGTTTAATTTCTATGTGTGAGTGTATGAATACGCTCGATTTTGCTTCCGCTTCTGCTCCAACAATTGGTATTTGGTATGGATTATTGTTGTTGTCGCATTTATGGACATGAAGAAAGTATGGCTTTTTCCTAATTGGTGCTAATTTGTTGTGCAATGTAGGCTGTCTGGGCGGGACAAGTCAACTGCGTGTTGTGATCCACCCTTGCCGAGATTAATAGGCAACATAATCTCACACTGCATAGCATTAGAGACCACATGGGAGCAGAGGAAGAAGGAGCTATGGGACATAGTGAAAGGAGGATAAGAACTTGTAAACTCTGCACTGTGAGAGCTTGATGGATGTTATCTCCTATATTTATTTATATTTATTTTGCATGAATTTTGTATGATGATGCTAGATGATAGTTGTGTGCACACTCAATTAATTTCCATGACCCACCGATATGGTGAAGTCTAGGGATTTGTGGTTAAAGTGACAAGTCGCTAAGGTATAGACCTAACATTTCCCCTAGTAGTGTAAAGACCACCACGGCATACGAACCATCTCTAGAGTGCCCTTAGGCTACATGTGTGTGATTGGTGTCATAGCTTCGTGGGGGCCAGGATTTCCTAATCATAATCCGACTGCTCTTAGCTATTTTAGCAAGCAAAACGTGTGCCCACGTCATATAAACCATTTGCCTCGATGGGTTAAAGGGGGTAGCTCTCCCTGACCAGGGGGACTGTCGTGGGCCTAGGGGGTTGCAGCTCACTTCCTAGGTATGATACCAGATAGTCTCAGAGCCATGCTGAGGTAGCTACTCGTAGGACACCAGTCATAACACAAGTCGGCATAAGGGAACTTTAAAAAATCTTTATTTAAATAAAAGGACAAATAATCAAATGATCACCTTCAAAATCATGGACAACAGTTGAACATCTATCACCAACCTTTTTTTTTTCTTCGGACAAACTACATCATGGCAACCACGAGCTTGAAACTTAAGTAGGTATCTTTGTTTACAAAACACATGCAATTTCTAATCAATTTATCAATCTATATACGTGAAAAAAAGGAACAAATAATCAAACACCAGTCACTACACAAGTCGACATAAGGGAACTTTTAAAAATCTTTATTTAAATAAAAGGACAAATAATCCAAGGAGCTAAAACAAAAACTAGATGTCCTAGAGCTAAAGTAGAGTCCGTGGGAGTTTGATAAGATTAGGACGCGATAAAAGCCTACAAGTAGGTGGCTTACCGAGTATAAGTTTATACTCATTCTTGTTATATCTTCTTCAGGTACGTGAGGCATTGAGTCAAGAGAGGGGGCGTTGAAGGATGTGGATTGTCACAGAGGAAGCGTGTCTCGGGGCGTCAGTCCGGTCTTACTGATTAGTACATTTGTCCTTCATGTTTTCTTTCCTTGTTTAAAACTAGTCATCAATGTCCTCTTTGTATTGAAACGCTTTTTCTTACGAAATAAATGATTGATTTTTTAAATAATGTTTTCCTTTGAATTTCTTGCATACACACTACACGTCATAGTCTTAATAAGTCACGAGGTTAATCTTTTCGGGTCGTGACATTGATGTCTAGTGGAAGAGCTAATGAGGGAGGAGAAAGATATAGAGATACTAACTCAACAGAGAGAGACTCACTCGACATGAACCTGGATCGAGTCCAACAGGAGGCAGTGAATTTACGACACACGATTGAGATAATCACTCGTGATAAAGCCGAAATGGAGGAGGCAAAAATGGAAGTGGAAACTGTCGTTGTGGACTTGCGAAGGGAATTGAGTAAACTGAAAGAAGCTATGACGTCTAAGTCGAGCGTGGTTGAGAACGGGAGAAATGAGGAGTTTATTTCTCACCTGATTATATTCATTGATATCAAAGATGGCGACGGGATCGAAGCGATAGTGTGCTTGCAGGAGAAGGCAATGGAGGTGTTTCAGCAAAATCAACCGTTTTTCTCATTTTGTGAACTCAAAAACTAGCAGCGGAAGGTAATGTCTTTCGCAATGGTGTATTTGGTAAGTCATAATAATAATTCTCATCCTCATTGTAAACCCACTTGGTTGGTTTTAAAACAACTCAAGAAGTCAAAAGCAGTAGATTTTCGAAAAAGAAAGTCAAATTCGTTTTCTTTTGCACGTGCGTAGTCAATGTTTGACCAAAACTCACGAGCGACCTATGTGGGGTTGTCACGGGAAGGAAATGATTGGTGGCTGATTTACCAAATAAATCACTAAAGTGAGTTCCATTACTATCATACCTTTTTTAACTTAAAATTCAAATATTTATTTAAATTGCTATTAACAAATTAATTTATATTTTTAATTACATATTTCTTTAAAAAATATTGTGTTTCCATTATTATTCTGCCAAACTCGAACATTTATTTAAATTGGTGTTAGAAAATTCATTTTCGTACCTTTCTTTAGAGTATAACCTATACTATGAATCAACTATCCCATTTCCTTAATTTGTATTTTTCTTTTAAAGTATTTATTGTCAATCCAAATATTACTAAATAAATCTTCAAATTGAGATTTCATTATTATTATTATTATGCCTTTTTAACTTTGTAAAACTCGAATATTTATTTAAATTGGTATTAGAAAATTCATTTTTGTGCATTCCTTTATGATCAACCATGTCATTTCCTTAATTTGTATAAACCATGTCATTTCCTTAATTTGTATATTTTTTATTACATATTTCTTGTGGACTCAACCTACCATTTTAAGCTTTAAGCCTTTAATTTTTTAGAGTTTGAACTAATTGAGATAGCAATCAAACGAGTAAGTGCTCTTTACTAATTGAGATAGTAACTAGATGAGTAAATGCTTTTATTTTAAAAGATAGATATAGCGTCTTTAATTTTCTAAACCTAATTAGTGACGTTATAGTTGGTATCAGAGCTCTAGGTTATAGATCTTGTAGATTGGCTTACGATGTAGGCCTAACGTACTTCCATAGTCCTCCAGCAAACGTACCGTCACCGTCAGGTATGCCTTTTTTTTTTTTAAAGAAGTGAAGCTTTTTAGTTAAATGATGTATGCAGTAGTGAATGTGTATTTTGTGGTGAATGATATGATATCCATGTGTTATATGTTGGCATGATTTATGGTATGTCATGTACTGCTAGCTGTTATGATGATGCTATAGTTGAATGTATGAGTGATTTAATGTTTATAGAATCTAGTAGATAAGTATGTGACTTAGTAGTTACGTGCACTGTTTAGATGCCACCTAGAACTCGATGAGGAGGTCTTAGGGGACGACCCCCACTTAGGGGTAGAGAAGAGGAAGGGTACGTAATGGGAGACGAGAGGATTCTGTAGAGCAACCTATTCCGCCACCAGCGACACCTCAAGCTGCACCGGATCCTACAGCTGCCCTAGTAAATGCATTACAAACTGTGATTCAAAATTTGACTACCAACCAGCAAGCAAATGCTTCTACACCAACTATGGAGGCTAGGTACTTGCGAGATTTCAAGAGGGGTGACCCTCGAACTTTTTAAGGGGGCATCTGAAGATCCAACGGTGGCACAGATGTGGTTGAGGTCCATTGAGTCAGTATTTGTGTTGACCAATTGCACTGAGGCCCATAGGGTGGAGTGTGCTATGTTTATGCTGCATGATGATGCGGAATTGTGGTGGCAGGCCACCCGCGACCTTATAGTCCCGAGGGTGGTGCAGTCTCGTGGGTGGAGTTCAAGGATGCCTTCTCTAAACAATATTACCCAGAGGATGTCCAGTTGCGAAAGCAGCAGAAGTTTACCTAATTGAGTTAGAGGGGGCGTACTGTTACTACCTATGCCAAGGAATTTTCTAAGTTGAAGCTTTTTGCCCCAGAATTAGTGAACACGGACTACAAGACAGCTCGACGATTTGTACTGGGGTTAGATACGAAGATTCGTAACACTGTTGATGCGATTTCGCCTACCACTTACGCTACAGCCCTGAGAGCAGCTAAGGCTATGGAAGGACCTGATAGTTCGCGTGAACCCCCTTCATCACTAGTGGGACAGAAGCGACGCCACGACCAGACTGACCGAAATGAATTGTCGTTTCCACAAATACAGAGACGATCCGATAGACAGTGCCTGAATTATAGGCGTGAACAGCAGGGCAGTGAGAACAGGTCAGAGAGTAGGCCCAAGTGTAAGGATTGCGGCAAGAATCATTGGGGCCAGTGTTTGGCTCGATCTGGAGCCTGTTTTCGATGTGGAAAAGAAGGGCATTTCGCTAACGACTATTCTGGAAGTCGTACTACTGAAGCTGGAAATCAGCAGAAACCATTATGCATCGCGAACAACCCCCATCAGAACCGTCCGCCAGCAAGAGCTTATGCCTCTACCAGCAAGGATACTGAAAACCCTGATACAGCGGTGACAAGTACACTATCTGTTCTTGGGCACCTTGCTTTGACATTGTTTGACTCAAGATCTACGCATTCCTTTATTTACTGTTTTTGTTAGTCAAGCAAAGTTTGTATTAGAGCCTTTATTGCATGGATTTTCTATAGGCTCCCCGACTGGGATGAATATGATTGCTGCTTATAGAGTAAAGGATAGTCACGTATTAGTATCAGGAGTTAAAATAGAAGTAGACTTGATAGTACTTGATATGTATGTGTATGATGTAATTTGGGAATGGATTGGTTAGCGAAAAATCATGCTAGCATAGATTGTCACAAGAAAGAAGTGGTGTTCACACCACCGTCCAAGACCAGATTCAAATTCAAGGAATTCAAGGGCACGAGACTGGGTACTGTTCCAGAGGTTATGTAAGTGATGAAAGCACCACCGTCCTGGGTACTGTTCCAGAGGTTATATAAGTGATGAAAGCACCACCGTCCAAGACCAGATTCAAATTCAAGGGCGCACCACCGTCCAAGACCAGATTCAAATTCAAGGGCACGAGTCTGGGTACTGTTCCAGAGGTTATATAAGTGATGAAAGGTATCAGTAACGACCCAGATCCATCGTTAGCAGATATTGTCCTCTTTGGGCTTTCCCTTTCGGGCTTCCCCTCAAGGCTTTAAAACGCGTCTGATAGGGGAAGGTTTCCACACCCTTATAAATGGTGATTTGTTCTCCTCCCCAACCAATGTGGGACATCATAATCCACCCCCCTTCGGGGCCCAGCGTCCTCGCTGACACTCTTTCCTTCCTCCAATCGATGTGGGACCACCCCCCAAATCCACCTCCCTTTGGGGCCAGAGTTCTTACTGCACACCACATCGTCCGGTGTCTGGCTCTGATACCATTTGTAACGACCCAGAACCTCTCGGGCATCCTGACCGTCATCAGTAGTGATCTTGCCGCCCCGACGATGGTCTGGTTCTGGCGCTCCACCACCCCTTTCTGCTGGGGGAGTAGGGCGTCGTTAGGTGCCGCTGCACGCCTAGCTCGTCGCAATACTTGTCGAATCTCACCGAGGTGAATTCTCTGTCTCGGTCTATGCACAACACTCACATCTTCTTCCCGTATTCGGCTTCCGCGCGCGCTTGAACGCATTTAATCGCATCCGCAGCCTCATTCTTTGCTTGCAACGGGATCAACCACATGAAGCGGCTCTTTTCATCGACTAGCAGGAGGAAGAGTCTTATCGCCTGGGGTCGCCGGCTTGATGGGCTCGCAGAGATTGCCATGTACGAGTTCCAATCTCTCCCCGGCACGGTAGGATGCCTAAGACAAAAAATGGGTGTGCTTCTATTTGCCAATGAGACACCCGTCGCACAGCCTATTCACGCCTTCGATTGCCGGCAAACCGTATATCATCTCCTCCTTGTGTAGTTTCTGTAGAGAAGGAAAGCTCAGGTGCTTGTACCTTGCGTGCCACCTCCAAGTTGCTTCTTCGGTCCTGGCTGAGAGGCTGATCGGTTGTTCTGTCTTCAACTCTAGAATTTAGAGGCGGTTTTTTGGGCGCTGAACATGCGTGAGGAGCCGTCATCGATCGTCGCATATCTTGAGCAGTCTGCGCTTGATGTAAATGTAGCAGTCGACCTCATTGAATTGTGTAAGGACTGGGATGACTCAATGACTCTAAAAAGACGGGTAAATTTTTCTCGAGATAAAACAAAGAAATTTAAAACATTATATTTACATTATATCAAAATAAATTTTATACATGAGTATTTTAAAACAGAACACAATGTTAAAACACAAGTTAAGGGACGACACAAAAAGGGTTGAGGACGACGAGTGAGGTTAGTCTATGGCACCTACTCCAGAGTCTACTACCGTTCTCGACTAGCTCCTTATTTCTTGAAAAAAAAAATGGAGAATAAGGAATGAGTACAAGACTCAGTTAATGTCAAGACCCGATTTTCAAGGCTTCGAAAATCAGACTGTGAACCAAAAGACGAAATTGAAAACAAACAAAAAGAAAATAGAAGAAAAGAAAAGCAAAGTAAAAAGATAAAAACTCCATTTGATTAAAACAAGAGAGAGAAGATTTGTTTCGAAATTATTACAAAGGAAATTACAAATGTAAACTGAAACACAAAAGACTCGAAAGACTGACAAGGGACTGACGCTCCGGAACGACCCCCTCTGTGACCGCACAGCTCTCGAACGCTCCTCCACCTCGACCGGCATCTAAAAAAAAAAGGGTAAAAAGGAATGAGTATAAAAATTATACTCAGTAAGCCACTTACTTGTAGGCTCTCGTCGCACCCTAAACTTAACAAACAACCACGGACTTTCCTTTGGCTCTAGAACATCTGATTCTGGTCTTAGCTCATTAGGGCTTCCCCCTTGGGACTTGCCCCCTTCGGGCTTCTTTGGTTCTTAGACCTTCTATTTATACCCCTAGAGTTCCTTTTATGCTAACCTGTGTTGGACTGGTGCCTTGCGAGTGGCTACCTCGGCATGGGTATGAGATTACTTGGGATCTTGCCTAGGAAGTGAGCTGCAACCCCCTAGTCCCATGGTAATCCCCCTATATTTGGGAGGGCTACCTCCCCTATTCCATCCAGCTAAACGGTCAATTACGACGTGGGTATCCCGTTTCCCATACTAAACGGCTATCGAGCAGTCGAGTCCTGATCAGGAACCCGCTGGTCTCCCACGAAGCTATATTACCATCCACACACAAGTAGCCTAAGGGTACTCTAAAGGTGGCTCGTATGCCGTGGTGGTCTGTTAGCCTACTGGGGAATGTTAGGTCTTATATCTTAGTGTCTTGTTACTCTAACCGCATATCCCTAGACTTAATCATAAATGTGAGTCATGGAAATTAACTGAGTGTGCACACAACTATAATCCAGCATCATCATACACAATTCATGCAAAGTAAACATACATGCTCAACGGGGCGATAACATCCATAAACTCCCGGAGCGCAGAGATCACAAGTTTCCGTCTCCCTTAAACATATACATATAAAGCGGAAGCTTAAAACATTATTGCAACACTCAGATAATTCTCAAAATACTTCACATAATACACCCATACTCTTAACAACCAAATTACATACATTCAATCATGGAAGGCTACCACCGAAGGTAATTAAACTAGCATGCATGCATAACCAAGCGACTCCTATAAGTATTTCTTCCTAAAGTTCCGTGTGGTGACTTACTCGATTGACGCGTGTTCTTCGTTAAGCATTTCTACACCAATAGAGTGTCCACAAATACTGAATTTTCTCATTTAAACCCTCACGCGCTCACACGCGCACGGCCACGCGCGCTGAGGTGTTGCCACGTGGCGCCCGATGAACGGTCAGCCAAGGTCGAGGTCGTTTGGTTATTTAGGTTCTTTTATTCATCATCATTTTTCTCTTCGGCCTCATCTCGGATTTTGGTCTCAAAGACCTTCAATAAAATTGAGAGAGATCGACTTTCAAGGTAAACTTAGATTTTAAACTTTCAATTGAGGCTCGGGTTTAGATTTTAAACTATCATCTAGCATCATCATACAAAATTCATGCAAAATAAATATAAATAAATATAGGAGATAACATCCATCAAGCTCTCACAGTGCAGAGTTTACAAGTTCTTATCCTCCTTTCACTATGTCCCATAGCTCCTTCTTCCTCTGCTCCCATGTGGTCTCTAATGCTATGCAGTGTGAGATTATGTTGCCTATTAATCTCGGCAATGGCTGCTCCACTCTCTGCCATAAGTTGATCACAAGATGCCGTTTACATTGCACAACAATGTTTATTTTTATTTAAAATTTTTGTGGTTAAATTGGTTGGTTATTTTCTTTATTTTGTTACTCTGTTTAACAAACCGAAAGAATTGCCCACATCCCAAAAAAAAATAAAAAATAAAATTAATTTTATAATATATAATTTAAGCAAAAAAGGTAGGTAAAAAAAATAAAATAATTAGTTTTAAGTTTAAGAAATAAATTGAACAGAATATGTTGGACTGTTTTAATGAATGCCAGAAGAAGGGGGAGGGTCAGTTTTATTTTCCCAATCACCTATGAATTGCGCCTCTAATTTTGCATATAAATACTCTTCTTCTTTACATAATTATCACACCCGCAATTAATTCACATCTTCCATTTTCTCTCTGCTTTTTTAATTTCTCCACCAATGGCTGACCGGATCTCCGGTGGCGCACAGGAAGTTTCCGCCGTCGTCGCCATAGAAGAGGAACAAGTTGCGCCGTCTGGTTCCGATGTTCCGACTCCTCAAGAGCGGAAAATGTCGTGGCAGAATCTCCGGCGACACGACTCCTTGTATTTAGAGTCTCGTAAACTCCATGGTCGCGCTCACTCCGAGGACGACGTCGGTCTCTTCTTTTCTCTCCTCCTCTTTTCTTCTTTTTCAGTTCCATATATTAATAATAATTTAAAATCAATTTGGCAGGAGAAGAAATGGAGTGTTATATTACAACTAGCATTCCAGAGCATCGGAGTAGTGTACGGAGACATCGGAACCTCGCCGCTCTACGTGTACGCCGGCATCTTTCCGGAGGGAATCAAGCACGAGGACGACGTTTTAGGAGCGATGTCTTTGATCTTCTACACCTTAACTCTCATTCCAGTCATCAAATACGTGTTCATCGTCCTCAGAGCCAACGACAACGGCGATGGTAAAATCCTCATTCAATTCTTCGGTGATTCGGAATCGGAATCGGATTTTCATTTTGATTTTGATTTTGATTTTGATTTTGATTTTGATTTTGATTTTCATTTTGATTTTCCAGGCGGAACCTTCGCACTGTACTCTCTGATTTGCCGGTACGCGAAAGTAGGGCTGATTCCAAACGCAGAGATGGAGGATGGAGAGGTGTCCAATTACCAATTGAATTTGCCGAATCGGAGACAGAAGAGAGCTTCGAGGATTCAGTCGGCGCTGGAGAACAGCCATTTTGCGAAGGTCTCTCTTCTCTTTGCGACGATGCTCGGAACCGCCATGGTTATCGGCGACGGCGTCCTCACCCCTTGTATCTCAGGTCTCCCTTTCCCCCTTTTTTTCCCCTTCTAAATTACAAATTAATTGCAATATTATTTTTTAACATTTTATAAATTAAATAGATTAATTTTGAATTGTTTTACTTCAGTTTTATCTGCTGTGGGAGGGATCACGGAGGCAACCCCTGCAATGACAGAAGGTAAATTCACACCCTTTATTTATTTATTTATTTATTTATTTATTTATTTATTTATTTACTCTATCTTTTTCATAAACAAAATTTTTTTTAAAAAAATTCATTATTTATACCAATTACGAATGATTTTACAACAAATTAGTCTTTTGTTTCTTATTTTCAAAAACTAAATTTGGTATTTCATAATTTTTTTGGGACGAAACTATAAACTATTTAAAATCATAAACCAAAAATGATATGGCAGGAAGGATTGTTTGGGCATCAGTAGTCATCTTGGTGTTGCTGTTCATGGCTCAAAGATTAGGAACTGACAAAGTTGGCTACACTTTTGCCCCAATCATCTTCATTTGGTTTGCTTTCATTGCT
Organism: Cucurbita pepo subsp. pepo; assembly: GCF_057944985.1. Classification (NCBI taxonomy): domain Eukaryota; kingdom Viridiplantae; phylum Streptophyta; class Magnoliopsida; order Cucurbitales; family Cucurbitaceae; genus Cucurbita; species Cucurbita pepo. Next base: position 4,647,347 of record NC_141800.1, on the reverse strand, counting down.
GCAATCGGTGTTTACAACTTTTTCAAATACGACCCAACTGTAATCAAGGCCTTAAATCCCGCCTACATTATTTATTATTTCCAAAGGAACAAAAAGGACGCTTGGATTTCTCTCGGCGGCGTTGTTCTTTGCATTACAGGTTCTTAAATCTTCTTATATTCTTTACCCTTACCCTTTTTCATGAAGAAGAGACCACACAATCTTTATAACAACACGACGAATACAGGGACGGAAGCATTGTTCGCCGACGTCGGGCATTTCAGCGTCCGATCGATCCAGCTGAGCATGTCCCTAGTGACCTACCCAGCTCTAATATGCGCTTATGCAGGCCAATCCTCGTTTCTTCGCAAGCATAGTGATCTAGTTTCACACACATTCTACAAGTCCACTCCTGGTATAAACATTCACAAAGTTCATACGATTTCATCCCAATAATTAACTCAACTTTATCATCCTATGTGTATGATTGGCAGGAAGTTTGTATTGGCCAATGTTTGTGGTGGCAGTTTTAGCATCAATCATAGCAAGCCAAGCCATGATCTCAGGAACTTTCTCTATAATTCAGCAGTCACTTTCACTTGGATGCTTCCCAAGAGTTAGAGTGATTCATACTTCTGCTAAGCATGAAGGCCAAGTTTATGTTCCTGAGATCAATTACCTTCTCATGTTGGCTTGTGTTTGTATTACTTTGGTTTTCAAGAACACTACAAATATCGGCAATGCATACGGTAACTTACTCGCTCAAACCAACCCAACTCAACTCAACTTAACTCGACCAACACTGACTAAATAAAGAATTTTGCTCTAAACAGGAATAGCAGTGGTGTTTGTGATGACACTCACGTCCTCCTTCCTAGTATTGATAATGGTAATGATATGGAAAACCCACATCCTGTTGGTAATCACTTACGTTGTCATAATTGGGAGCGTAGAATTGGTGTATCTGAGTTCAGTTCTTTACAAGTTCAACCAAGGAGGGTATCTCCCTCTGGCTTTTGCAGCTGTTATGATGACAATAATGTATGTGTGGAATAGTGTGTTTAGAAAGAAGTACTTTTATGAGCTCAACCACAAAATCTCTCCAGAAAAGTTCAATCAAATGGTGAGTACCACCAGCTTTAGAAGACTTCCTGGCATGGCATTTTTCTACACTGAGCTCGTTCAAGGCATCCCTCCCATCATCAAGCATTACGTCGTCCACGTGCCCGCTTTGCAGTCTGTGCTCGTCTTTGTCACCATTAAATCGCTTCCTGTCAGCAAGGTTCGGAGTTGATATTAGATATAGATATAGATATATGCTATATACGACAATGTTTGAGGTTTTATGTATGTTGTTAACTAGGTTCCAGCCGACGAACGTTTCCTCTTTCGACGAGTAGAGGCAAAGGAGATCGACGTGTTTCGTTGTGTAGTTCGATATGGATACACAGAAGTGCGTGCCGAACATGAACTATTCGAGAAAATTTTACTCGAAAGATTGGAAAAGTTCGAAAGTGATCGACAGGCATTGTGTAACAATGATGGGAGAGTTGAAGAAGATGAAGAGGATGTGAATGTATTTGGAGGCGTTGCAGAAGCATGGAAGCAAGGAGTTGTTCATTTCGTTGGGGAAACAGAGGTGGTTGCTAAACCGGGTGCTGGGTTTGGAGATAGGATTATGATAAACTATGCATATAGCTTCTTGAAGAGAAATTTGAGGGACACTGATCAAGTCTTTGAAATTCCTCACAAACGTATTCTCAAAGTCGGAATGACTTATGAACTTTAGACAACTTCATCATAATTTGATGTTTCTGTCTCAAGGCAGATATGTATAGAAGATAAGCTCTTTATTTGTCTCGTTCCCGGTTTTATTTTGTAACTATTTAGATTCAACTTTTCTCCTTCTTTGAAAACGACTTTTGCTCTCCAAACTTGTTTCTGTTTTCGAGGGCGTCTGAGATTACGGAAAAAATCGAGAGTGTTAGCGGGGAAAACGTGTGAATTGGTTCGCTGGGTGGTTTTCTTGTTCGGTGAGTTCTCGAAATATTAGCTTGCTTACAGGATTACATGGAGGACTACAAGGTAACTGTTCCATTTCAATCCTTTCAAGCTCTTGGTTGTCATGTTGATGCAGTTTGTCCCAAGAAAAAGGCGGGTGATAGACATCCAACTGCTGTCCATGATTTTGAAGGTGATCAAACTTACAATAAGAAGCCCGGACATAATTTTACATTAACGGCTGATTTTAAAAGCTTGAATCCATCAAGTTACGACACCCTTATAATCCATGGTGGTTGAGCACCTGAATACTTCGACCCTGAATGCTCAAGTTATTGCAATTGTCAAGGAGTTCAACAGATCTTATCTACGGCTGGTGTTCTTTAGGTATTGATATGATCCTACTTGAGTTGTCTGAAAAATTCAAAATGTTGATTTTTTTTTTTTTACTTTGGAAATGAGAATGAAGTAACAGTCGCTCCATCATGGAACCACATGATTTAATACGAACCAGTTACACCCGACAAACTTGTTCGGATTTGAAAGTTATTATAAGATACAAAGGCGATATATTTTCAATATGTCTCTGTTAATAATAATAACATTATTGATTCTTCCTCCACTGTTTGTTCATTCCCAATGATTCATACTTCTTGGTTACTGGGGCAACTTGGCCCAGCCATCCTCAGTTCATCTCTCAGTTGATGACACTTTTGGGTATCCAAGTAGCATTTTGATCATGGTTTAACTAGGTGGGTTCATGTTCAACTTATTACAAGTGCATGCTATGAAAAGAATGAAATAAATGTCGCATAATGTGATGTCTTGCTTATACCAACACTTCTCTATATTTTGTTTTTTCTGAAAGTGATGTGTTGTAGCTTATGTTCCTATTGGATCTGTGATTTTTAGCTTAGCTTATATGAATGTTTACTTTTTCCAAATTATCATCATTTCCTATTCATGAACACTGCTTTTAAAAGAAATTCTCCTACATCCAAAGTGATAGTTAATTACTATGATCAAAGTGTTTACAAGTGTATCTCCCATACTCTCACACTATAAATTCTCTCTTACAAAGTTCCTCTAAAACAAACCTTTAGATAGGCATAACAATATTAATGTTATACATGAACGCACGTAGTTCGTTTTATAATTGAGAACATTAACGATCCACTTCCTTTTCTTAAAACCAACCACGTGGTTTGAATTATTATTATAACTTACTAAATACACCATTGCCAAAGACATTGCCTTCAGCGGTTAGTTTTTGAGTTCACAAAATGAGAAAAACTCTTGATTTTGTTGAAACGCATCCATTGCCTTCTCCTCCAAGCACACTATTGCTTCGATCCCGTCACCATCTTATGCATCAATGAATATAATTGAATCCTTCGCAGGCAACTCAGGGACGGTGACCCATATGGGCTTCCAGCGTCCAAAATCTACCTCGTAAAATGGAAATTTGCACCAGCTGCTACATGAAATCACCGCCACATCCCCTTCATTTTTTGGCCTCTCCATTGATTGTTTCGCATGTAATTTGTAAAGCCAACCCCATTCTTCATCCCTCTAATCTCTTGGGAACTTCTCACAAAACTCCTTTAGGTTTCTCTTTATGTCTCCCACTATGTCCCATACCTCCTTCTCCCTCTGCTCCCACCTGGTCTCTGATGCTATGCAGTGTGAGATTATGTTGCCTATTAATCTCGCCAATGGCAGCTCCACTCTCTACCGTAAGTTGATCACAAGATGCAATTGACTTGTCCCGCCCAGACAGCCTACATTAGACAACAAATTAGCACCAATTAGGAAAAAACCATACTTCCTACATGTCCATAAATGCCACTCAATACCAAATATCAATGGTTGGAGTAGAAGCGGAAGCAAAATCGATCATATTCAGACACCCACAAACAGAAATTAAACAAAAAAAACACAAAAATTTATGTGGTTGGTTTGAAGAGAAGAAATTCTCCTACATCCACGGGTGGGAGCCAATCACTATTACCAATGCTATCACACTACAAAATTCTCCTACGTCCCCCATCCAAAATCCGCCTCGTAAAGTGGAAATCTGCACCAGCTGCTACATCCATACTTCCTACCATCATTACCTATCATCCATGTCTCAAATGATTCTTTGATCCATGATTTTAGATCCGAACTCCCTTCTTCATCTCTGTAGTTCCTCGGCAACTTCCTGCAAAACTCTTCGAAGTTTCTCTTCATGTCACCCACAACGCTCCATAGCTCCATCTCCCTCTGCTGCTCAGCCGACGTTGATGATGCTCTGAAGAATGATACTATGTTGCCTGTCAATGTCCCCGGCAATGGCGGCTCCACTCTGCTCCGTAAGTTGATGAACTGCAGTATACTTGTCGGTTCTCTTGAAAAACCCCCTTCTCAAAACGAAAAAGAAAGTGAGAAATTCACTTAATCTCGTGTTAGGATCACACAATAACGCATACACTCGATGAACACAATGAACATAACAGAGACACCAAATTGATTCCATGGAATCTAAAGCAACTTATTGAATCAAGAAAGAGATCAAAAGGAATTGTAACGCACCTGAGAGTGCATTTTTTGCAGAAACCATAGCTTTGTAGATAAAAGCTGTGAGAACCTGAACGCGGGTTGGATTCTCTACTTTCTTAGAAACCATGGCTTTAAGAGCATTAATCTTTGAACCCTCAAACACCATTCTTCTCGAACGAACATTTTCTTCCCGTTTCTTACTTCCTGAACCTTCCCCCTCTGATGGGTCTCCCCCGCCGTTCAATTCCGGCCTGAACAAACTCGCTGCATGAAACAGAGGACACACCACCGGGGGATCGCTGCCGCCGGAGATGCGAGCGATAGAAGCCCAATCGTTCATGAAGTTGGCAAATGTCGCCAAATCCGCAACTTTATGAGCCAAAGACACATACATTACTTCACCTCCGCATTCAAATTGGGTCAACTGAATGGACAACAGAGGATCGAATGTTTGGACCTTTCCCTTTATGTCCTCAAAGCAGAGCAATTTCAAAATCTCGTCATGATGCAAATCGAAGGTGTTCATAACTTCTGACATTGGACACCGGAGCTTTGCCTCTAGGAACGTGGCCCCCATGTCGTTGCAGTCGATGAAGTTTCCTCCGTCTCCAAGGCGGCCGGCAAAAGGGTAGTAGAAAGTCAAGGCCTTTGAGAGGCTGTCCTTCAGCAGCCGGCCGCGGCAGCCGGAGGAGCTGACAACGGCGTTGTTGTTGGTGTAGAAATAAAGAAGGGGTGTATAAACGTTAGGGGTATGTTGATCAAACCAGGAAAGGGTGAGAGTTGTGAGGTCCGGTGGGGTTGAAGATAAGGGCTTGATGGTTTCTTTACTCACTATTTCGAGTTCCATCACTTTGCTTTGAATGTGTTGAAGCTCAATTTCTTAGTTGAAGCTGCAGATTTGAATTCAAGAGAGAACATAAAGGGGAAAGTGTTTAATTTCTATTGGTTTATTGGGCACAAGGATAAGATTTTATCCAAAAAAAGGTAGACTTGGATATTTATTTTCACAATGTTTCTTTTTGTTTAATCTATTTGTTTTAGTATATTTGAATTGCGGGTCCTATCTAATAATTGGTATTAGAGCTAGGATGCCGAAATAAATAGTCACCATACAAAGTCAATCGAGGAGATGTGACAACGATAAGGAGCGAAAGAGAGGGGAGTGTAACGCTCTATTACCTGTGACTCACGAAGAGTAACGATGCAACATGTTCGATAAAGATGTATGTTATCTTACATGCACAAGGCGTGTGGGACGCCATTGAGATGTGACAAAGTTGAGGAGCGCAAAGATAGGATGACTCTTGCTGTCATCTACCCAGCAGTCCCTGAGGACGTCCTTCTCATGTGGGCAAAGAAGGACTCAACAAAAGTAGCATTGGGAGACACCGCAAACAATGCATGTGGGTGTGGAACATGTCAAGAAAGCAAACATGCAGACCTTGAAGAGTGAGTTTGAGGCTATCCATGAATGACATTGAGTCAACAAGACGACTTGTCATGAAGTTGATGATGATCGTCAACAGCATACGTTCCTTAGGCGACAAGCTAGAGAAGATATCCGTCGTCAAGAAGTTCCTTCAAGTTGTTCTCCCTAGATTCATGCAGATAGTTATCTCCATCGAGCAGTTCACCGACCTCAAGAACATGTTGATTGAAGAGGTCGTTGGTCGTCTTAAGGTCCATGAGGAGAGGCTTCGTGGCTTTGACGACAGTGAGGAGGAGAAGCATCTCTTACTCACACAGGAGGAGTGGATCGCACAAACGAAAAAGAAAGGTGCATCTAATTTTTCTTTTTCACGTGCAAAGGGACGTGACAGAGGAGGTTGTGATAATACCTCATAAACCCATGACAACTCAAACCCCTAGAAGAACAAGAGTATGATTAAGTATTACTCTAGTGGAAAATATAAGCATTATGCGGCATAGTGCCTCATTGATATTGGCCTAGAAAATGCCAACATGTTGATGCTCAATAAAGAGAAGGTTATGGAAACCTCCTCGTAGATGGAGAAGACCAAATGGAGACTAACATGTCGTATTTAGACAATGGAACGAGCAACCACATGACTGAAGATCAAGCAAAATTCATAGAGCTTGATGAGAAATTTATTGGAAACGTGAAGTTTTGCGATTGATCAATTGTACCAATCTAAGACAAAAGATCCATCTTGTTCTAGTGCAAGAACAGCGATCAACCTTTATTAACCAAGGGACATTTCATCCCAAGTTTGAAGACTAATATTATTAGTCTTGATCAAATGATAGAAGTGTTAGAATTGGTCAATCCATTAGAATAGCTTGAAGTTAGTCATGCCATAAGAATAGGCTTACTTCGTTAGTTTCCTATGAAATCGGATCTATTAGTTAATCTTTTGCCAATATAAATAGAATATGTCCTCAATAGTGTGAGGCACAGTTTTGCATAAACTTGATATGGTATCAGAGCCGAAATAAGATCCACGAGATCCATAGCCTCTGCTGTTAGACATGTCAATCCCAAACAACACAATGTCTTCTCCGTCGATCAGTCAGGTGATTAGTGTTAAGCTTACACAAGAAAATTATCTACTGTGGTCCACCCAAATCCTTCCCTACTTGCGTAGCCAAAACCTTGTTGGTTTTGTGGATGGATCCATGCCTGCACCAAGCCAGACGATCGCCGTTGAACCAAGTGAAGAAACAGGGAATCGCAAAATTATCATCAACCCTGAGTTCACAGTCTGGTACCCCCAGGACCAGCTGGTACTCAGCCTCATCAACTCATCAGTCACTGAGGAGGTTCTCAGCACGATGGTTGGAATCACCACTGCACGAGAAGCCTGGATTACGCTGGAGCGACAATTTGCTTCCACATCTCGAGCAAGAGCAATGCAGATCCGTATGGAACTCTCTACTATCCAGAAAAAGGACATGACAATTGCTGACTACTTTCGTAAAGTAAAACATCTTGGTGATACACTTGCTGCCATTGGCAAGCGAATAGAGGATGAAGAACTCATCGCCTACATGCTGCAAGGACTTGGTCCAGATTATGATCCTCTAGTCACAAGCATTACAACCAGAACAGATGTATACACTGTCAGCGACGTGTATGCTCACATGCTGAGCTATGAGATGCGGCACTTGCGTAAGGGTACATTTGAGCAACTTTCATCTGCTAACAATGTCAATAGGATATCCATTCGTGGAGGTGCCAATGGAGGTCGAGGTAGTCGCGGTCGTAGTCGTCAGTTAAATAGTGGTCATGGACAATCAAGGCGTACTGTGAACAATCCTGGACGTCAACCATCAAAGACACAAAGCAGCTCAGGCATTGTCTGTCAGATTTGTGGTAAGCCCAATCACGATGCTTTGCAATGCTGGCACAGATTTGATCAGGCATATCAAGCCGAAAATAATCTCAAACAAGCAGCTTTGGCAACCAGTGGATACACTAGTGACACAAACTGGTATGTTGACACTGGAGCCACAGATCATATCACCAATGACCTAGAGAGGCTTACCACCAGAGAACGCTACACTGGCACCGACCAAATTCAGGTTGCAAATGGCGCAGGTTTGTCTATCTCTCATATTGGGAATTCATTAATTTCTGGTTCATCTCTTGTTCTGAAACATATCCTATATGTTCCTAAAATCAATAAGCACCTAATTTCAGTACAAAGACTAGCATCTGATAATAATGCTGTTGTAGAATTTCACCCAAACTATTTTTTGGTTAAAGACCGAGTCACGAAGAAACTCCTGCTCCACGGTAGATGTAAGAATGGCCTATACGTTCTACCGCATAATTTCAGTCAAGCCTTGCTGACAGCCAAACTTTCGAAAGAACAATGGCACAGAAGGCTAGGGCACCCTGCATCTCCAATTACCATTAGAATTCTACAAGATAATAATTTAGCTATAGATACTAATATTCCCTCTTCCTCAATTTGTAATGCTTGTCAATTAGGGAAAGCACATCAATTGCCATTTGGTTCTTCTCAGCATGTATCTACAGCACCCCTTCAATTAATTCACACTGATGTATGGGGTCCATCCATTGCGTCAGTAAATAATTCCAAATATTATGTTTCCTTTGTTGATGATTTTAGTCGTTATGTTTGGATTTACTTTCTGAGATGCAAATCTGATGTTGAGTCTGTGTTCCTTCAATTTCAAAAACATGTTGAAACTATGCTAAATACCAAAATTCGCTCCGTCCAATCAGATTGGGGGGGTGAATACCATCGGTTACACAATTATTTCAAATCCACAGGCATTGAACATCATATCTCCTGTCCTCACACACACCAGCAGAATGGGTTAGTCGAAAGAAAACACAGACACATTGTAGAAACTGGCCTTGCTTTACTCGCTCAAGCCAACATGCCTCTATCCTACTGGGATGAAGCTTTCAACACAGCTTGCTTTCTTATAAATAGAATGCCCAGCCGAACCATACAACAAGACACACCACTTCATAAATTGTTTGGTAAAAGTCCAGACTACTCCATGCTTAGGGTGTTTGGCTGTGCTTGCTGGCCTAATTTAAGGCCTTACAACAACAAGAAACTGAGTTTCAGAACTACTAGATGTATATTCTTGGGTTATAGTTCTTCTCATAAGGGATATAAATGCTTAAATAGAAGTACAGGACGTATTTACATCTCTAGAGACGTGGTTTTCGATGAAAATATTTTTCCTTTTGAAGAATCTAAGCCACCAAACAAAACCACAAATCCACATCATCCTGTTCTACTTCCAGCCTTAGCCAAACTTGCTAGTTTTTACACTGAAAATGCTCTTACAGATATTGAACCAGTTGTTAGTAATTCCCATATGAATGATGGTCAAACTGATAATATTGCTAGTGACAACTTGTCTGGTGTCAGCTTATCTTCTGCAGATAATACAAGAAGTTCAGAGGAAATTGCAGAATATGAAGCTGAGAGCAGTTCGATCAATGCTCAAAACCAAACTCATGAACATGTGTCTGATCAACCAACTGAAGCAGCTAGTCAACATCCAATGCGAACAAGGTTGAGAAATAACATTGTACAAGCTAAACAATTCACTGATGGAACTATCAGATATTCAGAAACCTCAAGAAAATTCGCAAGCGCTGTAACTATCACAACTCCGATCATAGAGACTGCTACTGAACCTCGAAACCTGCAGGAAGCCATGCAACATCCAAGATGGAGAGGAGCAATGAATGATGAGCTCTCAGCGCTAAAACGAAATGCCACTTGGGATCTAGTTCCACCCAAACCTGGAATAAATCTCATTGATAGTAAATGGGTGTATAAAGTGAAAAGAAAAGCAGATGGGTCAGTTGAAAGATTAAAAGCAAGATTAGTTGCCAAAGGATTCAAGCAAAGATTTGGTGTTGATTACACTGATACTTTTAGCCCTGTGATCAAACCGTCAACAATCAGGGTCATTCTTTCGCTAGCAGTAACCAAGGGCTGGAATATGAGACAAGTTGATATCCAAAATGCATTTTTGCATGGAATTCTGAAAGAGGAAGTGTACATGCGACAACCACCAGGATTTCAAGACTCAGCCAAACCAAAGAATTACATATGCAAGCTCAAGAAAGCCCTTTATGGCCTGAAACAAGCCCCAAAAGCTTGGCATTCAAGGTTGACTGGAAAACTTATTGAGTTAGGCTTCAAGGCTTCAGTAGCTGATTCATCTCTTTTTATTCTCAAAAACAGAGAGATAACTATCTATATGCTCATCTATGTTGATGATATAATTATTGTGAGCTCCTCTGATCAAGCAACCGAAAGGTTGATTCAGAAATTGAAAATAGATTTTGCAGTAAAAGATTTGGGTGGTCTTGAGTATTTTCTGGGTATTGAAGTCAAGAAAACACGAGATGGTATCATACTGTCACAGAGACGATATGCCTTAGATTTGTTGAAAAGAGTAAACATGGAAAAATGCAAACCTATGTCTACACCAATGGGTTCTGCTGAAAAATTATTCAGAGAACAAGGAATACCCTTATCAGCTGAAGAACAATTCAAATACAGAAGTACAGTGGGAGCACTACAATATTTGACAATGACTAGGCCTGATTTGGCATTTGCTGTCAATAAAGTGTGTCAATATCTTCATACACCTACTGATGCTCATTGGGGTGCTGTGAAGAGAATTCTTCGTTATGTTAAAGGCACACTAGCATTAGGAGTGAAAATTCAGAAATCAACCATGATGTTGTCGGGGTTTTCTGATGCTGATTGGGCTGGTTGTCCCGATGATCGACGTTCAACTAGCGGCTTTGCTGTATTTCTTGGAGCAAATCTAATCTCATGGAGTTCCAGAAAACAGGCTACAGTGTCAAGATCAAGCACCGAAGCAGAATACAAGGCCATTGCGAATCTTACTGCAGAAATGATTTGGATCAAGTCATTACTGAAGGAACTGGGCGTGTATCAATCAAAGGCTCCTCGCCTCTGGTGTGACAACCTCGGAGCTACATATTTAACTTCAAATCCAGTATTTCATGCTAGAACGAAACATATTGAAGTTGATTTTCATTTTGTTCGAGAACAAGTAGCACGTAAAGCAATGGAAGTTCGGTTCATTTCATCAAGTGATCAAGTAGCTGATATCCTGACAAAACCACTGTCTAAAACTCCTTTTACTACACATTGTAACAATCTCAACATGTACAAGACTTGTTGGGATTGAAGGGGACTGTTAGAATTGGTCAATCCATTAGAATAGCTTGAAGTTAGTCATGCCATAAGAATAGGCTTACTTCGTTAGTTTCCTATGAAATCGGATCTATTAGTTAATCTTTTGCCAATATAAATAGAATATGTCCTCAATAGTGTGAGGCACAGTTTTGCATAAACTTGATAAGAAGAAGATAGCAGAGTGGAGTTTGTCGGTTCATTCCTCAAGATATTTGATAGAAACAAAGCCCTATTGATGAAGGTAAGACGGTTAGAGAAATATCTGTGTAAGATACTATTGAAAGACCATTAACATCTTTCAAAAGTATCCACTAAAGTTGGCAGCAAAAAAGTGGAGAAGAAACCAATGGATTAAGAGTAAAAGGAACTGAAGAACAGATCTAAGAAGAAACCAGAGGCCGCTCCAATCAACGTGAAACCCATTTCAATATTACACACAACATTTAAAGAAGTGAAAGTGACAGAAAGAACAGTACAACACGACCAAACGTGAAACCCATTTCAGCAGGCTGCTGCAGCTGCTCTATTTTTTGAGCTCACAAAATGAGAAAAACTCTTTATTTCTCCATAGCCTTCTCCTCCAAGCTCACCATCGCTTCAATCCCCTCGCCATCTTTGGTATCCATCAATAAAATTAAATCCTTGGCAGGAAACTCAGGGACACTCACCCATACAACAAATTAGCACCAAATACCAACAAACCATACTTCCTACAACTAACCAAGTCATCATGGATCCTACTTATACACCCACAAACAAAAATTAAATAAAAAAATATAAAAATTTACGGAGTAGTGTTTATAACTGTATCTCTTACACTCTCACCCTACAAAATCTCTCTTACAAATTTTCTTCCAATTACTTTGAAGCAAAGACAAAATAACAATGACTTCAAACAATGTTAAACAAACATTTATATAAGCATAGCAATATTAATGTTTATGGTGTTGAGAATTACCCACGATTGAAATATGTCGAAACAAATAAAGCGGAAGAACAAAAGCTTTCAAATAGAGAACCTTAATCACGTATGCTTTATTAATTCTCCTTTTTTTTTTGTTATCGTCGTCGTCGTCGTCGTCTCCTCAACTTTTAAATCAATAAGACTCATCTTTGTAATAGATCTCTTAAACTTAAAAATCAATAACTATTAAATATTCTTAATTAATCTCCTAAACTTTCAAATTACTAACTACTAAAATAATTGCTTTAGGTTAATAACTTTTTGCTAAATCAAACTTATTAACTCACACATTGTTCATATATCAAAATGAGAATATCGACAAAAAATAGTTATGAACAAAAGAGTTAATAATCAAAATAAATAAGAATATAAACCCTCGTATACATTTTCATGACAATTTACAAGAATCTAAACTAGTTTGAACGTACCCGTGACCGAAGATTTTGTCGAAAGGACAGCATTATAGATTAACGCAGCGATGAGCTGAACATGAGTTGGGTTGTCTACTTTCTCAGAAACCATAGCTTTAAGAGCCGCAATCTTCGAACCTTCAAACACCAATCTCTTAGAACAAAATTTTGAAAAGGACAACGGAACCTCCACTCTTTCATTCGTTCCAGAAGTATCCTGGCGGCGAGATGGGTTATCGCTGACGTCCAACTCAGGCGGAAAACAGGTGGCGCCGTTGAAGTGAGGATTGACAACCGGCAGATCGCCGTGGGTGAAGCTACGAGCAATGGAAGCCCAATCCCTCATGAAGTGGGTTACGGAGTGCATATCCGAAAGTTTGTGATTGAAGAACACACAAATCACTTCTCCTCCACATTCAAACGGGGTCAACTGAATAGACAACATCATAGGTTTGACTTCTTGTTCCTTCTTATTCATGTCATCTAAAAGAAGCAACTTCAACATCTCTTCTCGTTGTGAATCTTTGTCATTCATATCGTCCGTCATCGGACACCCGGCCTTCGCCACCAAGAACGTTACACTGATGTCGTTGCACTCGATATAGCTACCATGTCGTTCTAAATTACAAAAATGTATATTAATAAAAATATCCATAAATTATTTGTTTTATCTTAAAAAAAATTTCAAGATCAAACACTTAAACACATGGGTAACAAATATTGTCGTAAAAGGTTTTTAAACCGCGTCTGTTTGGGAGAAATTTTCATACATTTATAAAAAAAAAAAAAATGCTTTTCTTCTTCCCAACGGAGGTGCGATCTCACAATCCAACCCCTTTCGAGGCTAGCGTCCTCACCTATACTCGTTAACTCTTATAAATAGAAAATGAGACTCAATATTTTGACTAATATTTTTTATTTATCTAAGCTGTTTTCTTTTACTCGTATAACTATCTGATTTAGTTCATTCATCTGAATAATGAAGATATCTATTCATCACTCCTTTTCTAAAAAAAAGGGGAGAAGTTTATGTCTCAAGGAATCACACCTAGAGATATTGATAATAGAGATAGAGCTAATGGTATTTCATAACTAATTGATTGAGCAGCAGCTCGTAGACCACCTTTCCCTTCTCCAATCTATGTGAGACCCCCTAGTTCATCCGTTCGAGGGCCAACATCCTTGTTAGCACACTATCTTATATCTATTCGTTTGGGGTACAACCTCCTCACTGGTAAATCGCCCGGTGTCTAACTCTAATACCATTTGTAACCATCGAAACTCACTACTAGCAAATATTGTCATCTTTGTACGTTCCCTCTCGAACTTTCACTCAAGATTTTTAAAACACGTCTAAGCAGGGAGGTTTTCACACCCTTATAATTTCTCATTCAAATGTTATAAAGTTAAAAGGGTTATTTGAGTGTTTGGATGAGTAAAGGTTGAATGAACAGACGACAAAAGGGTTTTACTAAGAAAAAGCTGTAAAAATTCACCGGGGTGTGAGAGATGTTTGGAGGCAGGCGTGAGGTGGAGTCTGCCGGCGAAAGGGTAGTAGAAAGTAAGGGCCTTTGAGAGGCTGTCCTTGAGAAGGCGATGGTGGCCGGAACCGACATTGTTGCTGTTATTAAAGAAATAGAGCATTGGTAGGTAAACGTTAGGGGCATGTAGATCAAACAAACAGAGGGGCACATATCTGAGCTCCGGTGGGGTTGAAGTCAAGGGCTTGATCATTGAACTTAATTTTATAATACGTTATGGAATTAATGTAATTACATTTGACAACATAAATTTATCAACCCACTTTTTGATTGATTAGGCATATGAACGATAAAAAAAAAATAATAATAATAATAATAATAATTCCGTTTACAAAAACAAATATATGGGATACCTCATATAAAAAAGGCATACACATGACAAATACCGAACTATTAGACCTCTATAGCCTCACAACTCCGGAATGCTCCCATCATAGATATTAGGCTATTAGAAGATAATCCTTAAATTGGGTAGCTTACACAAGCTTTTGTTGGGTTTGAATTATGAACTTCTACCTGTGAGGGTTTGTTCTCTTATTTGCAGGGGTGAAATGGTTGTTAGAGTAGATGTAATATGTAAGAACTAAGAACATAATTTTACAACATGAAATTCACTTCAGATTAGTTTTAGGATTTGAACCGATTTGAACCAATAGAAGGATACTCTCTCGCTCGAGAGAAGCTAATGTTTTAGAACTTAGTGTGCAAGAAGTTATCAAAATTATAAAAAGTAGCTAAAGTTTATTAAAGGAATCATAATTTACAAATCAATGTTAAAATATATAATTTGTATTAAGAATCTTATTCGATTATTCGTCAAAGAGACTAAGCCAATAACATTTTTAAAAAATTTGACCTTTTTCTCTCTCTCTCTCGACTATAAATCTTGGGTATGGAACAGCTTCTTGAAATAAAAAATGGAGCTTGAAATATTGTGTAAAGAAACCATCAAGCCCATAACTTCAACCTCGCCGGAGCTCAGAAATCTCCCCCTCTCCCTGTTTGATCAACAATCCCCTAACATTTACATGCAGCTTCTTTATTTCTACACCAACAACAACGCCGTTGTCAGCTCCTCCGGCTGCCGTGGCCGGCTGCTGAAGGACAGCCTCTCAAAGGCCTTGACTTTCTACTACCCTTTTGCCGGCCGCCTTCGAGACGGAGGAAACTTCATCGACTGCAACGACATGGGTGCCATCTTCTCCGAGGCAAAGCTCCGGTGTTCCATGTCGGAATTTATGAACAACTTCAATTTGGAAAGGGAGGAGATTTTGAAGTTGACTTTTGCCGTTGACATCAATGGAAATGACCCAACATTCAATCCTTTGTTGTTGATTCAGTTGACCCAATTTGAATGTGGAGGAGATGTGATGTTTGTGTTCTGCTCCCACAAAGTTGCAGATTTGGCATCGTTGACTAATTTCATGAATGATTGGGCTTCCATTGCTCGTAGCTCCGACGACGGCGATCTGCCGGTGGTGAGTCCTGAGATTAACGGGGTCAGGTATTTCCCGCCGGAATTGGATGCCGGCGGTGACTTATCTGGTGGGGAAGATTCTGAAAGGGTGAGACGAGATGAAAATGTTAGGTCGAAGAGATTGGTGTTTGAGGGTTCGAAGATTGCGGCTCTTAAAGCTATGGTTTCTGAGGAAGTGAAGAATCCAACTCGAGTGCAGATTCTCACTGCTTTCATCTACAAAGCAGTCCTCTCCGCTAAATATTCAGCCACAGGTGGGTTAAATTTGGTTTGGATCAACTCTAAATTGGATTTAATATCGATACGAACATTTTAATCTTTCGATAAACGAAAAAAATCTTAAAAAATATTCAGAATCCAAGACCGGTGTTATAATTTATCATTAAGAATAGGTTCATGCATCTGGTACACGCATACATTTATTTGGTTTTATAGATCATTTTGGTTCTTTAACTCTAATTTATTTTATTCATATATATATATATATATATATTTTTTTTTTTTTTCATCTCTCATTTTCATACCTGAATTAAGATAATTCATATATGTTATAAAAGTTTGCCTAGCATTTTTGAGGTATGAAGTTATTGTCATTTTGTATTTGTCTGAAGTTTCCTGTGCTAGAGATTTTGTATTGTGTGAGTGTTATTTTGAGGTATGAAGTTATTGTCATTTTGTATTTGTTTGGATTTCTTTGTGCTAGAGATTTTGTATTGTGTGAGTGTGTGATATACACTTGTAAAGTTAGAGTGATTAACTATGTTGGGAATTGTTGGGAGGGAGTTTCACATTAGCTAATTTAGGAATGATCATGAGTTTTACAAGCAAGAAATATATATCCTTTGTATGAGGGGACAAAACCATGAGAGTTTATACTCAAAGTTGATAAGATCATACCATTGTGGAGATTCGTGATTCCAAACATAGTATCGTAGTCATGCCCTTAACTTCGTCATGTCAATAGAATCCCCAAATGTGGAACATAGAAGTTGTGAGCCTCGATTAAAGGGAGACTGTTTGAAGGCTCTATAGACTTCGGGGAAGACTATATAGTGTACTTTGTTCGAGGGGAGGATTGTTGAGAGGGAGGGAGTCCCGCGTGGGCTAACTTAGAAAATGATCATGAGTTTAGAAAATGAGGTTTTTTTTTATTAATTTCTAAACGAGGTTTTTTTTTATTAATTTCTATTTGTGGGTGTGTGAGTGCCACCTCGGTTACAACAAAAAGATCCTCACTTTTGTCTGTGGTGCTAATTTGTTCTACAAAGGGAGTCCACCCGCGACAAGTCTGCTGCAGCTGATCAACCTACGCACGAGAGTGGAGCCACCATTACCGGAGACATTAACAGGAAACATAATCACATTTTTCATAGCATCATCGACGGCAGTGGAGCAGAGGGAAATGGAGCTATGCAACATGGTGGGTGACATGAAGACAAGCTTTGAAGAGTTCTGCAAAACATTCCCAAGAAACTACAGAGACGAAGCATGGAGTTCGGTTCACAAATTACACGCCAAAGAGGCGATGGAGACGTGGAGAAATCCAGGGGAGCGTAGTGTGTACACATGCACCAGCTGGTGCAGATTTCCTATGTACGAAGCTGATTTTGGATGGGGAAAACCTGAATGGATCACTGTGCCTGAGGCTCCATGGAAGAACATGATCTTGTTGATGGATGCCAAAAATGGCGACGGAATTGAAGCCATGGTCAGCTTGGACAAGGAGGAAATGGCGGCCTTTGAGCAAAATCAAGAACTTCTTTCATTTTGTGAACTCAAAACTGCACACAAATGGTGGCTTTCACCAAGTGCGTAGATATTTAATATTTATAGTGATTTAAACTTAGAGTGTCGTGTTAAAGATTGTTGGGAGTTAGTGTCACGTTACCTAATTAAAGAAGATGATCATGAGTTTACAAGTCAGTAATACATCTCTATTGGTGGGTATTGCACCGTGCATTTGTGTAACAAAATCTAATGAAGATTAGAGCGGTATACCAGTGAAATGAGAAGGGAGAAATTTTCTCTGTTCTTGTCTCCGCCACCTATTTTAATCTCCACGTCGCGAAATTATTCATTTATTTTTGTGGGAATTATGCAAAGATAGGGACATTTAAAGGAGAGTGGGTAAATATTTTTTTGACTGTTGTTACAAAACTAGATTCCCACAAAATTTTTACGGGAAATCCCTATCCCGATCTCCAAGGAAAACCTGTAAGATCATGTATCGCCATTTGCAGCATGCTACCAATTTAAATCTATCTTAAGAAAAATTTAAATAATATTTTTAGACGAACAAATTTTTTTTTTTTTAATTTTACGCATCAATAATTTTTAAATGACAAAATTCAACGCATAAAACACAAAAATCCGAACTTTTTAAGATATTAGAGATAAAAGGCCAACATGACGACACATAAGACACTAAATACACATACTTAGTCCAAATACCAAAAGACGAAACTAATTGTTGAGTTAACCAACTTGTGATAAATTATTTGAAGATACACAAAACCCAAGATTCATATTTCAAGCACCACAATAAGTTTTGAGGGCAGATTGAGCTCTTTGCCCAGCTTCCGTGTAGTAGAACTGAAGGAACTCAACATGATCAAATGGGTTGAACAGCAAAGGATGTTCTTCATCCACAAGCTCCTTTGGTGCCTTTATCATATACCCTGCTTTTGGTATTGAGAATAGCCCAGCTGAGTACCTTGCTTTCTCTCCACTCATCACCACTCTATGATATGGAGAATACAATCTTCCGTTCGTCCAAGCCTGCATTAACGACCCATCGATCGATCGATCAAGTATCGATCTAACTCGAACAGAAAACTAAAAACAAAATTGTATCGTTACTCACGTGGAAGGAATCTCCGATCATGACAACGAAGGAGTTCGGGGACGGTTGGAAGCTAATCCATTTCCCATCTTTGGTCTGAACCTGCAAACCCTCAACATGGTTTTGATATAAAATGGTTACGATGTTCTTATCGGTGTGGGAGTGAAGGCCAAGCTGTGTGTCATTGCTTTCGGGGCCTTTGTATTTCATCACTCTAAGAAGATAGTTTGTTGAGTCCAAATGTTCCTCCATGTATTTTTCAACTCCCAAGCTCTCTACAACCATCCTCCTCACGATTTGGTCGAGTTCTGATAATTGTTGTGAATATGATTCGATAACTTCGCTGCCAAAAATCCAAAATTTAAACAAGAAACAATAAGAACATTACTGGGATCTCTAACGGAATTTGTTCGAGAATTATTGGGAGAGAGTCCTACTGTAATATTCCAAGCCCAACATTAGTAGATACTGTCCTCTTTGACTTGGAGAGGTTTCCACACCCTTATAAAAGATGTTTGGTTCTCCTCTCAATCCTCAATCAATGTGGGATCTTACAATCCACCCATTTGGGGCCCATCGTACTCACTAACACTTGTTCTCTTTTTCAATCGATGTGGGACCCTCTGATCCATTCCCTTCGGGGCCAGCGTCCTTGCTGGCACACCACCTCGTGTCCACCTCCCTTCGAAGCTCAGCCTCCTCGCTGGCATATCGCTTAGTGTCTGACTCTAATACCATTTGTAACAGTCTAAGCCCACCGCTAGAAGATATTATCCTCTTTGGCTTTTCTCTTTCGGACTTCCTCTCAATATTTTTAAAACGCGTCTGCTAGAGAGAGGTTTCCACACACTTATAAAGTGTGTTTCGTTCTCCTCCCCAACTGATGTGGGATCTTACAATCCACCTCCCTTTGGGGTTCAACGTTCTCGCTGGCACTTGTTCCCTTCTTTAATCACCGTTAGACCCTCCAATCCACCTCCTTCGTGACCAGTGTCCTTGCTGGCACACCGCCTCGTGTCCACCCCTTTTCGGAGCTCAACCTCTTCAATCGATGTAGGACCCTCTGATCCACCTCCCTTCGAGGCCAGCATCCTTGCTAGCACACTCCCTCGTGTCCACCCCCTTTCGGGACTCAGCCTCCTCGTTGGCACATCGCCCGGTGTATTGCTCTGATACCATTTGTAACCGCCCAACCCCACCGCTAATAGAGGATAATCATGTGTTTATAAGTAAGGATTATATCTCTATTGATATGAGGGCTTTGGGAAAACCAAAAGCAAAACTATGAGAGTTTATGATCGGACAATATGATACCCACCATTACAGAGAGTCGTGGTTCCTAACAGAATCCAATATGAATTCAAAAGAAAGAATATACAAACCTGAAGGTTGGGTTTCCTTGAGGCCAGAAGATATTGGCAAAGCTTTGGACCTTTTCAGGTATGGTGGAGTCATCCACGCCCATGCTTTCAAAAAGTGGAGCCATTGGGTACTGTCCAACGTAGCCATGGAAGGGCTTTTTAGAAACATTTCTGAGCTTGGTTTGCAAAGGGAGGTTGAAAAGCTCTTCAAGTGCTTCGAACAGCCCCTTTCTAACCTCATCGGCCACTTTGTCAAAGGAGGCTTCGAAGCACCCAAACTCCTCGAGTGCTTCCTTCACTAGTGCTTTTGCCAACTCCCACTTGGGGCTGCCTGCTTCTAGGTCGGAGAAATCTATGTGGGGAAGCTTTAGAGAGGGTTCGCTATCCATAATTTCCTTTGCTCTCTGTGTTCTGTTGGAGAGGGTGTGGAGAAAAATGGTTCGTTTTGTCCCCTTTTATACACCTCATTATTGCTACAATAATTACTTTTTTAACTAACAAGATTTTGTTATAAAAATGAAGTTTCATGTGACCCCACACCCATTGAAAATAAAATAACTAGTGTTAGCAAGGACGCTGGCTCCGAGGAGTGGTGAGACCAACATCAGTTGGAGAAGGAAACATAGTACTTTTATAAGGATGTGAACACCTATTTCTAGTAGACCGTTTTAAAACTTCCGAGAAGTCTGTAACGGAAAGCCCAAAGAGACAATATCTGTTATCGATGGGCTTGGACTATTGCATTTCAACGTCTCACGTGGTTAATTTCATTCTCTTCCTTAGTTTTCATCTCTAAGTGTTAATGTCGGTTTAATACGGTGTTTTTGACAAAAAGTATTCTTTTCGATTTCTATACATTTCACCAGTCCACCGAAAATTTCTTAGACTTGTCTAGAATCGAGTTCTAACTCTTAAAATTAAACTCAAATATCTTGATCATTGTCTTTCGGGAGTTTTACGGGAGTTCTTCAAATTTTTCATAGTTGAAATAATTTTTGTAAGCGCTCCACAATTTAAGTTTGTGAAAACACATTTGGTCTTTGCAAATATCGCCCAAAGAGTTTCTCTAAATTGCTTACTCGTCTTCAAATGATAGTGTGATCAAATGCGACAGAGTGGTCCAAAGTCATGAATTAATTAAGTAATATCACCGTGTGTGGTATTACGTCAATTCTTTCAATTTAATTATTAAAGTTGTTTCACTAAAATACACATTATTATTACTATATATATATATATATATTATATATATATATATACATGCATACATGTGGGTCTCTTTAAATTTTAATTTTTTACAATATAAAGTTTATTCATGAGACGAGACCGATAAAAATTAGATTTGTGGAGTTAGATTTCCCTTAAATAATTATTTCTTGTTTTTTTTTTTTTTTTTTTTTTTTTTTAATTTAAAAAAATTGAATTCACGGGTACTTTAAATGTTAATTCTCCTGATAGAAAATCTACATTATTATTTTCTAAAACCTCCGGATAGAAAAGAAAATATTAACTACAAAATTATCTAATTATTCTTATCCTATGTTGAAACATATTAAATGATCTAAGTCATTAATATATAAATTTTGAAATAATATTTATATGGTCTCGACCTCAGGTAAGCTTACGAAGATTTTTTTCTACCACTCCCTTTCCCATTTCCCACCTAAACCGTTGGGTGGGTCCTACGGACCCATCTCCACGAGAAAAATGAGACATCCCTACTTATAACACTGTACATCAATTTGATTATTCTACATCATATTTGCTAACGGTTTGTCACATTATCTAGTTGGCCTTATATTGTGGTCCATAGAGTTCTTTTTTTAATTAAAATAATATAATTAAATAAGAAAAAACGTCCAAATTATTGATGTATTTTATTATTTGGGGTTATTAGACGTAAATCATATTATTCAAGCTCTGTTATTATAGGTAGATTGTGGACTATGCTATTTGCAGTAACATAAATCATAACATCTTCAAGAACTTCAAGAACTTTATTGTTAACTTTTTAATTTATTTCTTATATATTAATTTTGGATTTAAAATATGATCTCTAAACTATAATCATATCTATAAGATAAGAATATATACCATCGTGAAAATCTAGTTATATTTATATAAAAGGCATCAATAATTTATTTAGATTTCACCAACTCCATTTTTTTAATGATTTGAAAAACCTGATTTGTTTTTATTATGCTCACGTATTTGTATATTTTTAATAGAGCAAAACCACTCCTACTTTTATTATTAATTTTAAAATACACTAAAATCTTAAAAAATATTTTGTTTTAAAAATACCTTTAAATTTTAGTGCGTTTTAATAATATTTTAAATTTGTAGTTGAATGTTCACAAGCTTGAATTTTTACATAAAAAGGGCAACATGTTGATAATTTGTATCATAATCTTGAAGGCAACCGCTAAGAAGGAAAGAAAGAAACATATACATTATTAAAAAAATTCTTTATGATTGAACAATAGTTCAAGCCTAAGTCCAAGCCCACGCTAGCCAGTATGGTTCGTTTTGGCTCGTTACGTATCATCGTCAGTCTTACAGTTTTAAAATGCGTTTATTAGGGAGAAGTTCACCCCTGAGGATTAGTATCATCGCTGACACACCGCCGGTGTATGGTTCTGATATCATTTGTAATCACATTAAAAAGTAGATATTATAGTCATCAGTCTCACGATTTTTAAACATGTCTACGAGGGAGAGGTTTCTCTATTGTGGTCCCATCATCTTTGTTGATACAGCGCTAATATTTGACTTTGATATGATTTGTAACAGCTCAAGCTCATCGGTAGTAGATATTGTCCGTATTGGCTCGTTACGAATCAATGTCAGCCTTACAATTTTAAAATACGTCTACTAAGGAGAGGTTCTACAACCTTAAAATCATAAGGCTGACGACGATATCTACTATCACTGACATGTTATAGTTTTTAACTAGAAGTCTTCAGTTAATTTTGGTGATCGAGAAAATTGGTGTAAATTAAGAAAAAATAAATGGACATGAATAGCTTTTAAATTGATTATTTTCAAACTTCAAAACCTTAAAATATTGATTACACTAATAAGAGGATTTTTTTATTAAAAAAATATGAAAAATAAAGGGTTTTAATTATTAATGCAATTTTTAAATCGAGTAATAATTTTTGTCAATATACTACCTTGTAATTTTTTAATTATTTTTTTAAGGTTTAAACATATTATTGGAAGTTAAAATATTTTTTTCCTTTAATGAAAAGAAAGTAAAGTATTCTAGAAAAATATTTAAAATTAAATTAAAAAATTTGTGGTCCATGATTTGTGCATTAAGATATTGGTTTGGGCTATTAGAAAAAAAAAAGATAATAATAATAATCGTTGGTTGATAAAATAAATTTTTTATATTTTAAAAAATAAATAATAATTTATCCCTTCCCATCATTGTTTGCAATAATTCATTCAATCATATATATTTATTTATTTATTTATAAAAGATTAAAAATATTAATGTAACGATCTTAGATTTTTTTGACCTAGAGTTGCTACTGTATACATAAAGTAACCATTTTATACGAAAATAATCGTTAGAAACATACTTATAAAATATTGTTATAGACTTACATGTTTAATAAAATGTCTTTAAAACAAACCAATGGAAAAATTAAAATAGACATAAGTAAAAATAAAATAGAAATATACTATAGTTTGCGAAATTAAATACAATTATCTTATACATGTGTCATGGTCTTTAAAGTTGCGTTGTCATCGTCAACCGTGCAGGAGAGCTTTGGTTTTACCTGGAAAAATAAAATAGCACGTGACTTGAGTATTTTTAAGAAATGTTCAATAAATGATTCAGTATTGAAGTTAGATGCAAATACATACCATCATGAATGAGACCTATGGTTTAAATTTGTATTCTCTTAGGTGACTATCCTAAGCAGGTAATTGAATATGTATTAACTATTCTACACATGGCTCATATTTACAAATATGGACCTACTAATCGGTTAGTACACCTCTTAGGCCCCTTTCCTTGTTGGACTAGCATTCTCTCGTGCTCTTGTTGAACATCCGATAGAAATAGTGACCGTCATAGTATTATGATAAACATAATAATCATTTTCCTTTTCGTAATGTATGCGTGCGTACCAATCGTAGATAGGGAAATTTTCCAATGCATGAGGTCCCAACATTTTTCATTTATTAATTCATTTAAATCAACTCCTTCCATTTTCCTACCTATCATATCATTTTATAATATAACCTTTAAAACATATATCACGGTAATATGTTTACATTGTATCATTCCTATCATACATCGTATTATGTCACATCATGCACATTTGTCCTTCAATACATCATATCATATCATATCATGCACGTAACATATCAAGTATATTATATGAAAGTGGGTTGTCTATGAATCAGTAGTGAACCAAACAGTAAAAGCTCTTTCCCATGGAGGCTTCTATAATAATAATAATTAATTTTATAAAGAAATATAAAAAATAATAAGAGAAAGCTGAACTTGCATACCTGATGATGCCTATAGATGATGGACGAACAAGTTTTTCTTATCTTCAATTTCAAAGTCTAATGTCTGCGTAAGGAATACGAGAAATTTTTGGCCAATCTTCTCCTTTTTCTTCCTCGCACCTCTCTACCATTTTGGGGCTACCCCAAATTCTCAAAAATTGTAAAGATTTGAGGTGGTGAATCTCTTCCGGCAATGAACTAAGGTTTGGACAGTTGTAAATGGATAGTTGGGAGAGTGATGTGAGGTCACGTATCCATTCTGGTAGGGTTATTAAATTTGGACATGAGCTTATGCGAAGGTCTCCAAGAGTCGTCACATGTTGAATCCCATTAGGCAAACAATCCAACTTGGGAATTCCTGAAATGCATAAAAGGTAGAGATTTCGAAACTCTTTCCATAGTACATCATTACTAGGATGTTGTGCAAAGGCAGAAGACATGTTTAAGCTTTGGCAATCTTCTATTTCAAGAACCTCGAGATTTGTGAAATGATAGAATAACTCTTTTGGCAGAAAATCAAGATCATCAATCTTACTAAGGTGAAAATAAGACACTTTAGTATGAGTAGAAGAAAACTCTTCAACACAATAATTGACCGTCCTTTCAATTACCACATTAAGTAGTTGTGAACTAATTGCACTCAAATGCAGTGACTTCAGAGGTGCTTGCCAAGGAATTGAAACCAAATGAGGACAACCATCGATCTCAAGTTCATAAAGGCAAGACATTGTTATAGGAAATGATGCAATGTTTGGCGAAGCTTCGGATGAATTTTCACTCTTCCACCATCCTTTTAAATTGTGCATGTCTACGATGCTTAATTTCTCAAGGGATGGAAATAACATTGATGAAGAATGATATTCATTGTTGTCGATGTAATCAATATTGGGTAATGATTTAAGACCCAAATGCTTGAGAAAAGGAAATTGATCAAATTGTGGGAGAGCTTGCAATTTGAAGCAATCTGAAAGCTTTATGCTGACCAAGTTAAAAAGAGTATTAGAGGATAGCCAATCACACAGTCTGACTTCTCGATATCCGCATATGTGTATTTTTCGAACGTTTGAATGTGGTTGTAAGCATTTCAAAACCTCTTTGCACTCGTTGTCCAAGACATTATTCATATGTTGATCCTCGGAATAGGTCCAAATTAACTTTAACTTTTGAACACCCAACTTCAATCCCAAGTTAAAAGAACTCTTTTCCAAATCATCAGTTGTACAAACTTCCAAACCTTTAACAGTTAACGAGCCCTTCAAGTTGTTCAGTCTATTCAACTCGCTCAAATCACAACCAATATCTTTCTTTAGTACAAACAAATTCATTGTTTGAAGTCTAGTGAGTTCACCTAGTCCTTTTGGAAGATGAGTCAAAGCATTGCAACCATGTAAATCAAGATGCTTAAGGTTGACACATTTTTTAATATCTTTCGGCAATTCTCTTAACCGGGAACAATGTTGAAGGATAAGTGTTTCCAAATTGCGCAATTCAGCAATAGAATCTGGGAGGAACTTTATCTCCCAATTACTAATAAGGCTTAGATACCTCAACTTCATCCAATTTTTTGCATCTCTCGGCAACTCTTGTAAATGCAGACACCCATCAAGAATAAGTGTTTCCAAGTTGTATAATTTAGTTATGGAATTCGGAAGAAACGGATGTTCATATTGACATACCTTTAGATATCTTAAATGTTTCAACTTGCCAATAGATTTGGGCAATGCTTTTAAAGTACCACAAGAGCTCAAATCCAAACTCAACGTCCTTAATCGCAAAAACATTGAAGGGATTGGGTTAAGGACATTTTGGCCCTCCAAACCTGGAGCATCAATAATTAATGTTCTTAAATTTTTTGCCGCTAACAATGATTGTAGGGACTTCAAGTTTATACCAAACTGACCGGAAATATTGATGTGTCGGGTACTTTCAGTGATGACTCTATCTTTCTCATCCGTAGAAATATATTCATTTTCTACTCTTGAACAAGCAAGTTCATGCATCAAGTCATGCATCTTAAACTGTATTATGTCACCCATTTCATTTCTCGTGACGTCTTGAAAGAATGACTTTGATAATAATTCTTTGAAATAATCTTCACCAATATTATTTGATTGAACGAAACCTTGCGCCACCCATTGCTTTATCACTTCATCCTTTGGAATATTATAATCTTTGGGAAATAAAGCACAATATAAAAAACATTGCTTCAAACTAGTTTGGAGATGGCGATAACTGAGCTCCAATATTGATAGCAAGAATTGTGTCTCTTTTGTTTGCTCCAAAACTCGAGAAAGCTCCATTTCCTTGAAATCCAACCAAAGATGATGGTCTGGTCCCTTGGCATATAAAAGACGTCCTATCGTTCTTATTGCAAGAGGAAGGCCTTTTAACTTTACCACAATCTCCTTCCCAATTTCGATTAGATCTGAATTTTCAAGTTCTTTTTCTAATCCTTCGCCTCCAAAAGCCATTTTTTTGAACAATAGCCAAGCATTTTTGTCATCCAATCCTCTTAAAGTATAACATGGAGTTGCGTCAAAAGTATTTGCAACTCGTTCATGACGTGTTGTGATCAAAATTCTACTACCTGATGCACCACCCGTTAATAATCTTCTGAGATCAACCCATTTCCAGTATTCTTCATTCCACACATCATCCATGACGAGTAAGAACTTTTTCCCATCAATATGCTTTCGAAGTTTACTTTGCAACAATTCCAGTTGAAGATTTTCAGGTTTCTTTCTTGTTACAGACTCTATAATCTTTTCAACAATAACTTTCACATCAAACTCTTCAGAAATACACACCCACAGTTTCATCTCAAAACGTTTTGTGGTGCTTTCATCATTATAGATAGATTGAGCAAGCGCAGTCTTACCTAATCCTCCCATTCCAACGATAGCAATCACAGCAATATTCTCCTTGGTATTAGGATTTGTATTTAAGAGAAGATCTATAATTGCTTTCTTGTCGTCATCCCTTCCCACCACTTCATCATCACATATAAAAGAGGAAGTCTCTCGACTCTTCCTCAACTCATTATCTCGAGTATTTACAATAAGCTCAGAGAAATAGAATTGATTTTTATCATCATCAATATCTTTCAATTTCTCTCTGATGTCTTTAATTTTGTGACTCATTTTATATCGGAATGCAATCTGATGAGGTATAGAGAAAATTTCACGTACCTCTTTAGTCCATCTTTTACCTTCGGCCATAACTTGGCGCCTCAAGGTTTCATAACCTAACTCGTCAATCAAGTCATCCACATCGTAGAAAGCCTGTTTAACCCTTGAAATCCAATTCTTCACTTGATCGCTGTTGGATTGTTGCTTCTCTGCATCAAGAAGCACAGCTTTCATGGCTGAAATAGTATGTTTGAGCTTGTCAAGCTCATCATAGACCCCCCAAAGCAATTGAATCTCTGTGATAGCAAGAGAACCCAATTTAGCTACAAGGGATGTCCCAACATCGAATAGGATTGACTCCGCCATTTCAATGGTTCCAACAAGTTCCAATGAAATTTCTTCTTCCTCTTCTTCTCATACTTATTGAAGGTGTAACAGCTTGAGGCACCCATAAATGTCTCTAATACTCTCAACCAATCCAAAACCCTTTACAAAGTTATTCGTATTCTTCAAAATCTCAAATCCATTTTTATTTTTCATTACTTTTTGACCCTAACAAAGATAATTATTCTACGTTTATTTAAAAAATGTTTATAAATTAAAGTGCTTACAAAAGGAGACTAGGAAGTGGGATACAGAAATATACAAACGACAACTCCTAACGGTGTCATAGAACTGACGCTTTAGAACGTTTCTCTTCTATGACCGCACAACTCCCAAACACTCTTCTATCTCGATCAACATTCATCCGTCGTAGATTATGAAAGTAGTATATGATGAGTATAAATATGGTCAGTAAACAACCTATTTGTAAGTTCTAATCGTATCCTTGACTTAATAAGTTATTCTGAACTTATTCTGAACTTTTTCATCGAGCTCTAAGAAGAAATTTGGTGTCAGAATCTACACCAATTTGGCCGGTCAAAAACTCAATCTACCTATATTGGACCAACTTTTGTGGCTATAGCATTTATTTTTTTCAATTCACTTTCAATTAACAATTTTGGAATTAGATTCTCTGCCAACCACTTTAAGAAAAAAAGAATTAAAGAAAATTCACTTCCAATTAACAATTTTGGAATTAGATTCTCTGCCAACCACTTTAAGAAAAAAAAGAAAAAAAGAAAATTCTATATATGTTGCTTAAAAATTCTATATTAGATTCTCTGGTCTTTCTCCGAGCCCAAAAGCCCAATTCAGGATGGGAAAAAACAAGTTTTCCTCCGCCAGGATTCGAACCTGATAGTTGAAGGGATTAAACTTGATCTTCCAAGAAGATTCCAAGAAAATAAAAGATAAAATGAAAGAATGACTTTGCATACATGATAATGTCTACCGCTATGGATGAACAACTTTTTCTTCTTTTCAATGTCTCAAAGTTATGAAATGTCTAATATGAGAAATATTTTGCCAATCTTCTCCGTCTTTTTCCTCTCTAATCAATTTGGGCTATCTCGAATTCTCAATAATTCTAAAGAGCGGAGGTTGTGAATCCCTTTCAGCAATGAACTCAGCTTTGGACAACGGTAGATCATTAGGTGAGAGTGTTGTGAGTTCACCTATCCATTTTGGTAGAGTTATTAAATTTGGGCATGCACCTATGTAAATGTCTTGAAGAGTTGTCACATGTCGCATCCCATCAGGCAAATACTCCAACTTGGGAATTCTACAAAAACGTAAAGACTGGAGACTTCGAAACTCTTTCCATAGTACATCATTCATAGGATGTTGTACGAGAGCATAAGACATTTGTAAGCTTTTGCAATCTTCTATTACAAGACGCCAAAGATTTTGAAATGATATAATAACTCTTTTGGTAGAAATTCAAGATCATCAATCTTACTAAGGTAAACAAAAGATAAGTGTTCAACACAATAATTGATGGTCCTTTCAATTACCACAGTAAGTAGTTGTGAACTAATTGCACTCGGATTTAGTGACTTCAAAGGTGCATGCCAAGGAATTGAAACCAAATAAGGACAATCATCGATCACAAGTTCACAAAGGCAAGACATTGTTATAGGAAATGATGTACTGTTTAGAGAAGCTTCCGATAAAGTTTCACTCTTCCACCATCCTTTTAAATTGTGCATGACTTCGATGCATAATTTCTCAAGGGATAGAAAAAATATTGATGAAGAAGGATATTCATTGTTGTCAATGTAATCAATGTTGGGTAATGATTGAAGACCCAAATACTTGAGACAAGCAAATTGATCAAATTGTGGGAAAGCTTTTAATTTGAAGTAATGTGAAAGCCTTATGCTGACCAAGTTAAAAAGGGTATTAGAGGATAGCTATCCGCATATGTGTATCTTTTGAACGTTTGAATGTGATTGTAAGCATTTTAAAACCCCTTTGCACTTATTGTCCAAGACATTCGTATGCTCGTCTTTGGAATAGTTCCAAACTAATTTTAACTTTTGAACACCCAACTTCAATCGTAAGTTAAAAGAACTTAGAGTGTCGTTAGTGTTAGAAGATTGTTGGGAGTTAGTCGCACGTTGGTTAATTAAAGTCTTAACATGAGTTTACAAGTAAGTAATACATTTCCATTAGTCGGTATTGCACTATGCATTTGTGCAGCAAAATCTAAAGAAGATTAGAGTTGTACACAGGGTGAAATGAGGAGGGAAAAACCTTCTCTGTTCTCGTTCCCTCCCGCCACCTATTTCAATCTCCACGTCGCGAAATTATTCATTTATTTTTGTGAGAATTATGCGGAGATAGGGAGATTAAAGGAGAGTGTAAATTTTTTTTTTAGTGTTGTTACACAACTAGATCCCACAAATTTTTCACTGAGAATCTCCATCCCAATCTCCAAAAGAAAACCTTAAGATCATGTGTAACCATTTGCAGCATGCCACCAAAAGACATGGTTTATATAGTTTAAATCTATCTTAAGAAAAATTTAAATACCTTTACACGAACAAATTCCTTTTTTAAAATTTTATTCATCAATAATTTTTAAACGACAAAATTCAAGGCATAAAGCACAAAAATCCAAGCTTTTGAAGATATCAAACATAAGATACTGAATACACATATTTAGTCCAAATACCAAAAGACGAAAATAATTGACGATCAGTTAAGCAACTTGTGATAAATTATTTGAAGCACCACAAAAAGTTTTGAGGGTAGAATGAGCTCCTTGGCCAGCTTCCGTGTAGTAGAACTGAAGGAACTCAACATGATCAAATGGGTTGAACAGCAAAGGATGTTCTTCATCCACAAGCTCCTTTGGTGCCTTTATCATATACCCTGCTTTTGGTATTGAGAATAGCCCAGCTGAGTACCTTGCTTTCTCTCCACTCATCACCACTCTATGATATGGAGAATACAATCTTCCGTTCGTCCAAGCCTGCATTAACGACCCATCGATCGATCGATCAAGTATCGATCTAACTCGAACAGAAAACTAAAAACAAAATTGTATCGTTACTCACGTGGAAGGAATCTCCGATCATGACAACGAAGGAGTTCGGGGACGGTTGGAAGCTAATCCATTTCCCATCTTTGGTCTGAACCTGCAAACCCTCAACATGGTTTTGATATAAAATGGTTACGATGTTCTTATCGGTGTGGGAATGAAGGCCAAGCTGTGTGTCATTGCTTTCAGGGCCTTTGTATTTCATCACTCTAAGAAGATAGTTTGTTGAGTCCAAATGTTCCTCCATGTATTTTTCGACTCCCAAGCTCTACAACCATCCTCCTCACGATTTGGTCTAGTTCTGATAATTGTTGTGAATATGATTTGATAACTTCGCTGCCAAAAATCCAAAATTTAAACAAGAATAAAAACAATATGGTAGCAGATATTGTCCTCCTTCGATTTTTCTATTCGGGCTTTTCTACAAGGTTTTTAAAACGCGTCAGGTTTCCATACCCTTACAAAGGGTGTTTCGTTCTCCTCCTCCACCGATGTGGGATCTTACAATCCACCCCCTTAGGGGCCTAGTATCCTCGTTGGCACATTGCCTCAGGGCTGGTGACTCGGCCTCTTTGCTGCCACATGGTCTGGTGTCTAGGTCTGATACTATTTGTAATAGCTCAAGACCGCTAGCAGATATTGTCATTTTGGGCTTTTCCTTCCTGCCTTCCTGCCTTCAGCTCAAGGTCTTTAAATCACGCCTGCTAGGGAGAAGTTTCCACACCCTTAAAAAGGGTGTTTCATTCTCCTCCCCAACCGATGTGGGATCTTACACCTACCCGGGCTAATTAAGGGGATAATCATGTGTTTATAAGTAAGGATTATATTTCTACCCATATGAGACTGTTTGGGAAAACCAAAAGCAAAACTATGACAAGTTTATGCTCTAAGTGGACAATATCATATTATTATGGAGAGTGGTGAATCTTAACCGAGTCCATTCAAAAGACATGGTTTATACAAACCTGAAGGTTGGGTTTCCTTGAGGCCAAAAGATATTGGCAAAGCTTTGGACCTTTTCAGGAATGGTGGAGTCATCCACGCCCATGCTTTCAAAAAGTGGAGCTATTGGGTACTGTCCAACGTAGCCATGGAAGGGCTTTTTAGAAACGTTTCTGAGCTTGGTTTGCAAAGGGAGGTTGAAAAGCTCTTCAAGTGCTTCGAACAGCCCCTTTCTAACCTCATCGGCCACTTTGTCAAAGGAGGCTTCGAAGCACCCAAATTCCTGGAGTGCGTTCTTCACTAGTGCTTTTGCCAACTCCCACTTGGGGCTGCCTGCTTCTAGGTCGGAGAAATCTATGTGGGGAAGCTTTAGAGAGGGTTCGCTATCCATAATTTCCTTTGCTCTCTGTGTTCTGTTGGAGAGGGTGTGGAGAAATATGGTTCGTTTTGTCCCCTTTTATACACCTCATTATTTCTACAATAATTACTTTTTTAATTAAGAAGATTCTTGTCGCAATGTCTTTTGATGTCAGCGGACTTGCAATTGTGCGGCACTCACTTTCCAACGACAAATGAGCTTAAGCCAATTCGTTCTTGCGTCGCCTACGGCCAAGCGACGTATGCTCGAGCCTTTGGCCTCGATTTTAAGAGAAGGTTTTAGACAACGAGGGCAGAGAGAGATTTTCGAAAGAGAGATTTTTTAAAGAAACGTTATATAAGTAAGCAAGAGAGAAATAACAACGGCTTACAGTATATAACCTTGGGTAGGGAGGGGCAGCTTTTGTTATAAAAATGACATTTCAGGTGAGATCCCACATCGATAGGAGAGAGGAACGAGTGTCAGCGAGGATGCTGAGCCTGAGCCTGAGCCTCAGAGGGAGGTGTATTGTGAGACCCATATCGGTTGGAGAAGAAAACGAAACATTCTTTATAAGAATAATAGACATATTTTTAAAACTTCGAAAAGTATGAAATGAAAAGCACAAATATGATAATATCTGCTATCGATGAGCTTGGGCTTTTGCATTTCAACTTCTCCTACCTAAAACTTTCGAACAATTCAAGTGTTTAATCTCATTCTCTTCCTTAGTTTTCGTCTCTCGGTGTTAATGTCAGTTTAGTAGGGTGTTTTCGACAAAGTGTTATTTTCGATCTCTATGTATTTCATCACTCCGCAAAAAATTCCTTCGAACTGTCCAGAGTCGATTCATGACTCCTGAAATTAGACTCGAATGTCATGATCCTTCGGTTTTCAAGAGTTCTTCAAGTTTTTAGTAGTTGAAATGATTTTTGTAAGTGCTTAACAATTTAAGTTTGTAAAAACATATTTGTTCTTTGCCAATATCACCTAAAGAGTTTCTCTAAATTACTTACTCGTCTTTAAATGATAGTGTGATCAAATGCAACAGAGTGGTTCAAAGTCATGAATTAATTAAGTAATATCACCGTGTGGTAATACGTCAATTCTTTCAATTTAATTATTGAAGTTGTTTCACTAAAATACACATTATTATTACTATATATATATGTGGGTCCCTTTAAATTTTAATTTTTTACAATATAAAGTTTATTCATGAGATGAAATCGGGATAAAAATTAAATTTGTGGAGTTAGATTTCTCTAAAATAATTATATCTTGTTTGTTTTTTTTTTTTTCATTATTATTTTTTAAAACCTCCTGATTGAAAAGAAAATATTAACTACAAAATTATCTAATTATTCTTATAATATGGTTGAAACATATTAAATCATCTGAGTCATTAATATATAAATTTTGAAATAATATTTATATTGTCTCGATGATCTCGGGTAAGCTTATGAAGATTTTTTTCTACCACTCCCTTTCCCATTTTCCACCTAAACCGTTAGGTGGGTCCCACGGGCCCATCTCCACGAGACAACCCTACTTATAACTCCGTACATAAATGTGATTATTCTAAGTTTAACGCATAAGATTTCTACACCATATTTGCTAACAGTTTGTCACATTATCTAGTTGGCCTTATACTGTGGTTCATAGAGTTCTTTTTTAATTAAAATAATATAATTAAATAAGAAAAATGTACCTGGCCTCCAAATTATTGATGTATTTTATTACTTGGAGTTATTAGACGTAAATCATATTATTCAAGCTCTGTTATTATAAGTAAATTGTGGACAATACATACGATTTGCAATAACATAAATCGTAACCTAATCTCATGAATTATTTCCAGAACTTTATTGTTAACTTTTTTTTTAAAGTATTTTTTATATACTAATTTTGGAATTAAAATATGATCTCTTGACCTTAATCATATCTATAAGATAATATTATATACGAGAGTGAAAATCGAGTTATATTTATATAAACAGCATCAGTAATTTATTTATATTTCACCAACTCCATTTTTTAATGCTTTGAAAAGAAACACATGATTTGTTTTTATTATTCTCACGTATTTGTATATTTTTAATTGAGCAAAACCACTCCTACTTTTATTATTTATTTTTAAATAGTTTAAAATTTTAAAACATATTTTATTTTAAAAATACCTTTAAACTTTGGAGCGTTTAATAATATTTTAAATTTATAGTTGAATGTGTGGTAACACGTTTGAATTTGTATATAAAAAGAGCAACACGTTGATAATTTGTGTCATAATCTTGAAGGCAACCACTAAGAAGGAAAGAAAGAAACATATACATTACTAAGTCTAAGTTAAAAAAAAAAATTTAATGATTGAACAATAGCTCAAGCCCAAGTTCAAGCTCACACTAGCCAATATTGTTTGTTTTGGCCCATTACGTATTATCGTCAGTCTTACAGTTATAAAACGCGTCTATTAAGAAGAAGTTCCTCCCTGGGGACCAGTATCATCGCTGACACACCACCGGTATATGGTTCTGATATCATTTATAATCACATTAAAAGATAGATATTATAGTTGTCAGTTCCACGATTTTTAAACATGTCTACTAGGGAGAGATTTCTCCATTGTGGTCTCATCATCTTTGCTGATACAGCGCTAGTATTTGACTTTGATATGATTTGTAACCGTCCAAGCCCATCGTCAGTAGATATTGTCTATATTGACTCGTTACATATCATCGTAAGGAGATATTGTCTTAATCAAAAGAAAGTAAAGTATTCTAGGAAAATATTTAAAATTAAATTAAAAAATTTGTGGTCTATAATTTGTGCATTAAGATATTGGTTTGGGCTATTATTTTATCCCTTCCAATAATCCATTAAACAACCAAAAAATAAATAAATAAATATATATATATATATATATATATATATATATATATATATATATATATATATATATATATATTTTTTTTTTTTTTTTTTTCTTTTTTTCAATTCCTCTTATTTCCATTCTAATTCTTTTAGAAGTTTAACCATATTTTTGAAAGATATAGTAGCAGTCTTCATTCCTAGATTAATAGTAAGATAATTTTTTATAAAATGTTAAAAATATTAATGTAACGATCCTAGATTTTTATTGACCTAAAGTTGCTACAGTATACATAACGTTGTCGTTTTATGCAAAAATAATCGTTCGAAACATAATCATAAAATATTATCATGAACTTACATTTCAATAAAGTATCTTTAAAACAAACAAATGGAAAAATTAAAATAGACATAAGTAAAAATAAATAGAAATACACTATAGCCTACGAAATTAAATACAATTATTCTATAGATGTGTCATGGTCTTTAAAGTTGCGTTGTCATCGTCAACCGTGCAGGAGAGCTTTGGCTTTACCTAAAAAAAAATAGCATGGGACTTGAGTGTTTTTAAGAAATGCTCAGTAAGTGACCTATGATTGGGGTTAGATGTAAATACATACAATCATGAAGGAGACCTATCATTTAAATTTGTATTCTCTTAGGTGACTATCCTAAGCGGGTCATTGGATATGTATTTACTATTCTACACACGGCTCATATGTGCGAATATATATGGACCCACTAGTCGATTCGTACACCTCCTAGACTCCTTTCCTTGTTGGACTAGCATTCTCTAGTGCACTTGCCGGACATCCGATAGGAATAGTGACCGTCATAGTATTATGATAAACATAATAATCATTTTTCTTTTTGTAATGTACGTGTGCGTACCCATCGTAAATAGGAAAATTTCCCAATGCATGAGGTCCCAATATTTTTCATTCATTAATCCATGTAAATCAACTCTTTCTATTTTCCTTCTTATCATATCATTTTATAACATGGCCTTTAAAACATATATCGGGTTGAATACCGTATCGAAATATATTTACTGTGTATCATTCCTATCATACATCATATTATGTTACATCATGTAAATAACACGTCCTTCAATATATCATATCATATCATGCATGTATCATATCACAAGGCTTATGGCAGGGTATGTTATATGAAAGTGGGTCGTCATGGAAAAATAGATTATTATAAAGTAGTGAACCATTTTCATTTACACTATTTGGCAAAGAGTAAAAGCTCTTTCCCATGGAGGCTTCTATAATAAGAATAACCCTACATAATTAACTTTATAAGGAAATATAAAAATAATGAGAGAAAGCTTAACTTGCATACCTGATGATGCCTGTAGTTGATGGACGAACAAGTTCTTCTTCTCTTCAATATCAAAGTGAAATGTCCATGTTAAGAAGATGAGAAATTGTTTGCCAATCTTCTCCTTTTCCTTCTTAGTACCTCTCTATCATTTTGGGGCTACCCCAAATTCTCAAGAATGGCAAAGAGCTAACATGGTGGCTATCAATACTGATCTGAGGTTTGGACAGTTGTAAACGGATAATCGTGAGAGTGTGAAGTCGCTTATCCATTTGGGTAGGGTTATTAAATTTAGACATGTGCTTATGTGAAGTTCTCTAAGAGTCGTCACATATTGTATCCCATTAGGTAAATAGTCCAATTTAGGAATTCCAAAAATATATAGAACGTAGAGACTTCGAAACTCTTTCCATAGTACATCATTAGTAGGATGTTGTGCAAAAGCAGAAGACATATTTAAACTTTTGCAATATTTGATTTCAAGATGTTTGAGATTTGTGAAATGATAGAATAACTCTTTTGGCAGAAAATCAAGATCATCAATGTTACTAAGATGAAAATAAGACACTTTAGTCTGAGTAGAAGAACACTCTTCAACACAATAATTGATCGTCCTTTCGATTACCACATTAAATAGTTGTAAACTAATTCCACTCAGATATAGTGCCTTCAAAGGTGCTTGCCAAGGAATTGAAGCCAAATGAGGACAACCAACAATCACAAGTTCACAAAGGCAGGACATTGTTATAGGAAATGATGCAATGTTCGGCGAAGCTTCCGATGAATTTTCACTCTTCCACCATCCTTTTAAATTGTGCATGTCTACAATGCTTAACTCTTGGAGGGATGGAAAAAACATTGATGAAGAAGGATATTCATTGTTGTCAATGTAATCAATATTGGGTAATGATTTAAGACTCAAATACTTGAGAAAAGGAAATTGATCAAATTGTGGGAGAGCTTGCAATTTGAAGCAATCTAAAAGGTTTATGCTGACCAAGTTAAAAAGGGTATTAGAGGATAGCCAATCACATAGTCTGACTTCTGGATATCCGCATATGTGTATCATTCGAACCTTTGAATGTGGTTGTAAGCATTTCAAAACCTCTTTGCACTCATTGTCCAAGACATTATTCATATGTTGTTCCTCGTAATAGGTCCAAGCTAACATCAAATTTTGAACACCCAACTTCAATCCCAAGTTAAAAGAACACTTTTCCAAATCATCAGCGGTACAAACTT
This sequence comes from Cucurbita pepo subsp. pepo, assembly GCF_057944985.1. Lineage (NCBI taxonomy): Eukaryota > Viridiplantae > Streptophyta > Magnoliopsida > Cucurbitales > Cucurbitaceae > Cucurbita > Cucurbita pepo. The sequence goes on along the minus strand of NC_141800.1, from coordinate 4,609,709 downwards.
CCAAACCTTTAATAATTAATGAGCCCTTCAAGTTCTTCAGTCTATTCAACTCGCTTAAATCACAACCCGTATCTTTCTTCAGTACAAACAAATTCATTGTTTGAAGTCTAGTAAGCTCGCCTAGTCCTTTAGGCATATGAGTCAAAGCATTGCAACCACGTAAATCAAGATGCTTAAGGTTGACACATTTTTTAATATCTTTCGGCAGTTCTCTTAATAGAGAGTAATCTTGAAGGATAAGTGTTTCCAAATTGTGCAATGCAGCAATAGAATCTGGGAGGAACTTTATCTTCCGATTTCTAGTAAGGCTTAGATACCTCAGCTTCATCCAATTTCTTGCATCTTTCGGCAACTCTCGTAGACACTCACACTCATCAAGGATGAGTGTTTCCAAATTGTACAATTTAGTTATGGAATTCGGAAGAAACTCAAGTTCACGTAGACATATGTTCAGATATCTTAAATGTTTCAACTTGCCAATAGATCTGAGCAATGCTTTAAAAGTACCAGGAAAGCTCACATTCAAATTCAAACTCAACGTCCTTAATCGCAAAAACATTGAAGGGATTGGGTTAAGGACTTTTTCGCCATGCATACCTCGAGCATGAATAATTAATGTTCTTACATTCTTTGCCGCTAACAATAATTCTAGGGACTTCAATTGTATACCGAACTGATGGCAAATATTGATGTGTCGGGTACTTTCATCGACGACGCTGTTCTCATCCATAGAAATGTATTAATTTTTTACTCTTGAACAAGCAAGATCATGTATCAAGTCGTGCATCTTAAACTGTATTATGTCACCCATTTCATTTATTGTGACGTCTTGAAAGAATGACCTTAATAATAATGTTATGAAATATTCTTCACCAATATCATTTGACTCAACTGTGCCAATTGATTGAATGAAACCTTGCGCCACCCATTGCTTTATCACTTCATCCTTCTGAATGTTATAATCTTTGGGAAACAAAGCACAGTATAAAAAACATTGTTTCAAACTAGGTTCGAGATGGCTATAACTGAGCTCCAAAATTGATAGCATGAATTCTGTCTCTTTTGTTTGCTCCAAAACTCGAGAAAGCTCCATATTTTTGAAATTCAACCAAAGATGATGTTCTGGTTTCTTGGCATATAAAAGACGTCCTATCGTTCTTATTGCAAGAGGAAGACCTTTTAACTTTACCACAATCTCCTCCCCAATTTCGATTAGATCTGAATTTTCAAGTTCTTTTTCTAATCCTTCGCCTCCAAAAGCCATTTTTTTGAATAATAGCCAAGCATTCTTGTCATCCAATGCTCTTAAAGTATAACATGAGGTTGTATCAAAAGTGTTCGCAACTTGCCCATGACGTGTTGTGATCAAAATTTTACTACCTGATGCACCACCCATTAATAATCCTTTGAGAGTAACCCATTTCTCGTATTTTTCATTCCACACATCATCCATGATGAGTAAGAACTTTTTCCCATCAATATGCTTTCGAAGTTCCCTTTGCAACAATTCCAGTTGAAGATTTTCAGGTTTCTTTCTTGTTACCGACTCTATAATCTTTTCAACAATAATTTTTACTCCAAACTCTTCAGAAATACACACCCATAGTTTCATCTCAAAATGTTTCGTGGTGCTTTCATTATTGTAGACAGATTGAGCAAGTGCGGTCTTTCCTAACCCTCCCATTCCAACTATGGCAATCACTACAATATTCTCCTTGGTTTTAGGATTTGTATTTAGGAGAAGATCTATAATTATAATTACTTTCTTGTCGTCATCCCTTCCCACCACTTCATCATCACATATGAAAGAGGAAGTCTCTCGACTCTTCCTCAACTCATCATCTCGAGTATTCATCATACGCTCAGAGAAATGGAATTGGTTTTTATCAGCATCAACAGATTTCAATTTCTCTTTAATGTCTTTAATTTTGTGACTCATTTTAAACCGGAATGCAATTTGATGAGGCAGAGAGAAAACTTCACGTACCTTTTTTCGTCCCTCTTTTAGCTTCGGCCATAACTTGTTGCCTCAAGGTTTCATAAGCGAACTCGTCAATCAAGTCATCGACATCGTAGAAAGCCTCGTTGACCCTTGAAATCCAATTCTTCACTGCATGGGTGTTGGATTGTTGCTCCTCTGCATCAAGAAGCAAAGCTTCCATGGCTGAAATAGTATGTTTCAGCTGGTTAAGCTCGTCATCCACACCCCAAAGCAATTGAAACTTAGGGGTGGATTGTGAGATTCCACGTCGGTTTGGGAGGAGAACCAAACATTTATTTATAAGGGTAGAAACATCTCCCTAGTACATGTGTTTGGTGCGTAAACCTCTATCCTAATATATTTATATTTTTCATTATTAAAACATATTTTGTTCATTGAAATTAAAATAAATAAATAAATAAAACTAAAAGTTTCAATAATGCATGAGAGCACGGATCACGGCCGCATGCCACCAAAATTTTGTCTTCATTCAATAATAATAATAATAATAATAATAATAATAATATAACCAACCAAGTAAAAATAGTATTTATAAATTTAATTTTAAAATAATCAACCAATGTGTTAAACTTGGGCTTTTCTTTTGTTAGGAAAAAAACTGGGCTTTTTTCTAGTTTTATCCGGGCCCAAAAGCCCAAATCGGATAAGAAAATAAATGATTTCCGCAGCCAGGATTCGAACCTGGATTTCTCAACAGAAATTTTCCAGTTGTGCTACTGCGGATTTTGATTGACTAATGCAAAGTAAATTATATATACTTTCAAAAAAAATTTGGGGTAATGAATTATTGATTATATTTTTTCTCTTAGGACGAATCGTTATCTAAAATGTGCATGATATGAGAAAACTTATTAACTTCGTATTATTCTACACTTAATTAATTATAAAGAAGGATTATTAACTATTATGAACTAATAACCTTAAATTTGATTGGTTGTTAGAGTTGGTCTTCGGTCAACGCTCTCGGTTGTCAATCCTAATTTGCTAGGATTAAAGATCGATGACCAAAATTAGGATCAATGATGGAGGTCAACAACTAAAATCATGTATCAGTGATCAACAATTTGGACATTGTGTTTTACCATACTTTTCATTGATTTTCTATTTATATTTTGATTTTATATTATACTTTCAAATTTTATGAGTTAGTTCATACATTTGTGGAGTTAATCGTCTCATTTGTGTTCATGTATATAACAATATGCAAAAAAGAAAAAGAAAAAAAAAACTCACGATAAGGATTTGAAGATCTAATATCGAAAGCTTTCGATGTGAGCAATAAAAAAAGGATTAAAGTGATGAAGACAATTAGAAGTATCTACGAGGGAGCTTACATTTGGCTTTTCGAAATCCCCCATTTGTTGTTATGTAAGCATGCATTTAGTGGCTACTCCCATCCCAAAACATCACGTGTGAAGCTTTGATTGCCACCATATTAGAAGTTAGAGGCAAAGTGATCATTGATATCGTTGAATGGATTAAACTTGATCTTCTGAGATGATTCGAAGAACATAAAAGATAAAATGAAGAATGTGGAGGGAAGAATGTGTTTGAAAATTCAAAAGGAATTACTTGGGCCGGAGAAGAAAATTTTGAGGTTAATTGGGGTGGTAGCGGGATATACCTAATGAACTTAAGTATAGAAATTGTTTATCTTGGAAATAAGAGTTCGACTAGAATTCCACGTAAACATGTTATTATTTTCATATTTTATTAGTCTAATATAATTGATAAGGTGGATGATTGCTTCTCTATAACCAGGTATGAAATAATAATTAAAAAAAAATTATGCTTAAGTAACGAGAATATAATCTAACGATAGATATTAGTTTTTTTTAAGATTAATAGTCAATGATTTTCTCTTCATTAATTAACGAGAATTATATGTTCCGCCCCAAACATACTTAGATTTTGTTTATTTGAGTAATTAAGTTGAAGATTAAATTACATTTTTTTTAAAATATAAATTATATTGAAAATTTAAAATTATTAATTAAATAAATCTTTAAAAAAACATATAAACTAAAAAATAAATGAGATTTTTTTTTTTTTTTCAGGATAAAGATTGATTTTGTTGGGGAAAATATGATATAAATAAAGAGGAAAATATAAATCTATGAAAGATTTAAACTTCATAAAAGAGGTGTACTTTTTTTTTGTTCTATTTATATTATTATTTCTTCCTTAAATTATTTATTTATCTTGATTTTTTTTTAACTCGTCTCTTTTTTTTTTTTTTATATGATTTTTTCTAATTCTTTAAATTATTTATATATATTATTTATTTTTTCAAATTTTCTTATAAATTATTTATTTGAGAATAATTATTAATATTAACGTTTAAACAAAAGGCATATTATTTATGATATATTTATCCATGAATTAAAATTAAATTAAAATTTAATGGATTAAAATTATTTTAATAATTTAATTTAATAAAAATAAACTAACAAAAGTAATAAAATAAAATTGGACTATGAAAAAAATTATGAAATTCTTAAAAGTAATTCATCTTTGTTAGAAGTACGTAATAAAATTATTGAAAATATTTTATTTTATGAAACTCTAGTAACATTTTCTATGCAATACCAAACACCGTTATTTGATTCGTCGTCATCTTGTCCTCTGACATTCTATTACGAGGCATCTTATTCTCCATAAAAAAAAAAAACTCCGACCCCTATATTAACCATACAAAAATTAAAGGGAGATCCCTCTGCTTTTAATTTTTTTCAAAAACACTATTACATCATATCTAAACATACGGTTCAAAGAATAAATTCTTTTAGATATGACAAAAATACTTTTACCATGTCAAAAGCATCTTGGGACGTAGATTCACGATAAGTTTGAGATAACCTCTAAAAGAAAAATTGGATATTTGATTACTCGTTAACTATACATAATTATTTTTATAAAGTTGAGATTAAATTAACAGTTTAGTTATAATTCTTCAACTTTGTATTTGTTTAATCCATACACATTAAAAACTGTCTAATAAATTCTTAAACTTTTAATTTAATAAATTTTCAAAATTTTAATTTTGAATCAAATAACTTACTAGTAAAATATAATTTAAAAATCTAATAAATCTTACTTTTAATTTTTTTAATTTATTCTAACACAAAATTTAGGTAAGAAAATTAATACTAAGATAGAAATAGTGAAGGGCAAAACAGGAAATTTGGCGAAGTTAATTTTGTACGTTGAAGTCTTCAAATAAAACGCGCGTCATCTACAGATGCCATAATCGATTCAGGGACTTGAAATGGAGGAACGTCCCTTTGTTATTTCTACAGAACCACAGCAGGTTCGTCTTCTTTCTCTCTTATCCTTCGATGCGTATTTGTTAATCGATTAGTTATGAATATTTGTATCCGTTTTATACACTCGATTCATTCATTTGTTATTCTTTCCTGTGATTTTGGAGTTGATATGAAGTGGGGAACACTCTTCTGTTAGGATTCTATAATCTTGTTTCTTGCATTTGTGCATTGCCGTTTTCCTGCAAATCTGTCTACTGGCCTTTTGTTTGTTTTGATTCATGTACTGTTTTGTTTTCGTCTGAAAACTCCTTTTTAGAAGTTTTGATTGAAGGAATTGTTATGGTTGGGGTGTGTTTTTAGTGAGGAATTGAACATGGATTAACTTTTGATTGTTGTGATAATTGGTTTGAGGAATTGAATGAATGGTTTTTCTATGTTGCGTACTTTGTTTATGGGTCTTTGAGCCCTTCCTTCCAATGTAGTTTTTGTTTGCTTTTAGTGGATGGGGCTCCGTTGGTTTCTACAAATACATCTAGAGATTTGCAGGAAGGTTTTGTGCCTCCAAGTTGTGTTCAAACCATCTCTTAAGATCAATTATTCAAAGGAACAGAACACCCAACAGCTATCTTATAAGGGCCAATCAATTTAAACTATTATCAAAAGGAAAGAATTATGAAATCTGTATAAAAGTGGAGATTTCCCACATGAATTATTTGCATGATGCTTGTCCTTGTCTTGTAAGGTGGAGGATGGAGGTGAAAGTCCGAGGTACACTATTGATGAAGCTCTTGTATCCATGGGTTTTGGGAATTACCAAATTCTTGTGCTTGTTTATGCTGGAATGGGATGGGTTTCAGAAGCTATGGAAATGATGTTACTCTCCTTTGTTGGACCTGCAGTTCAGTCTGCGTGGAGCCTTTCTCCCCGTGAAGAGTCTTTGATTACCAGTGTGGTTTTTGCAGGCATGTTAGTTGGGGCCTATTCATGGGGCATAGTTTCTGATATCTACGGACGAAGGCAGGTCTCCTTTATTCTAATATCATTTCACTTTCATTTACATATGTGTAAGCTTGATGATGCGACTTCCTTCCACTTCTTAATACATTTTGAACAATCTACTTGCATCCTTGGCTTTCAATTTGAACAATCTTTGGACTGATACTTATAAAAAATTGTATTATATTCCGAACTTTGAAATTGAGTTCTTATGATATAGAACTGAACGTTTATGACAATCTTGATTCTATATTTCCTTTGGTTTTTCTCATTCAGGAAAGGTTTCTTCATTACAGCAACAATCACTTCCATCGCTGGATTTCTAAGTGTTTTTGCCCCAAATTATATATCTTTGTTGATTCTTCGCTGTCTAGTTGGCGTTGGGTTGGGAGGTGGCCCTGTACTTGCATCCTGGTTCTTGGAATTCATTCCTGCTCCTGAAAGAGGCACGTGGATGGTTATTTTTTCAGCATTCTGGACCATTGGAACAATCCTTGAAGCTTCATTGGCATGGGTATAATCTAGCTTTCAGTTATGTTCCAGTGCATGTTCATTTCTAGTCAAGCAACTTTGCAGACGATATCTAATTTTGGAGATTAGGGTGATTTGCCTGCGATGAGCGATGAGACTGAACTCCGAAGTGAGGTAGACACGAGGCAGTGTGTCAGTAAGGACGCTGAACCCCAAAGGGGTGGATTGTGAGATCCCACGTCGGTTGGGGAGGAGAACGAAACATTTTTTAGAAGGGTGTGGAAACCTCTCCCTAATGACTAGTTTTAAAAATTTTGAGGGGAGGAAAGCCTAAAGAGGACAATATCTGCTAGCGGTGGGGTTCGCTGGTTACAATTTTCTTATTTTATTTATTTTTGTATAGTCTATGCTTTTCAGCCGAGACCATTAAAATGGTTGCAGTCACCTTTATGTATGCCCTCTTACTTGCAGATGGTCATGCCAAAATTGGGCTGGAGGTGGCTCCTCGCACTTTCTTCTTTTCCTTCATTTCTCCTACTACTCTTCTACCAATTTACTCCGGAGTCCCCACGATATCTCATTTTACAAGGTAGAACAAGTGATGCAGCTATTATTTTAGAGAAAATAGCACGACGTAATAGAACAAATCTCCCTCCTGGTGTTCTTGTTTCTAGTGACACATGTGATTTTGAGAAGCAACGTATTCCCCTGGAAGTTGCACAATTGCTTTCACCAACACAAACGAAAGTTGAAACTTCTCAAGCAACAAAATTTAATATGGTGGGTCTCTCTCCATTGTTAAAGCTTCTTTCTCGAGAACTGATTGTGTCTACATTACTCCTTTGGGTGGTTTTCTTTGGCAATGCCTTCTCTTACTATGGCCTCGTGTTGCTGACCTCTGAGTTGACTGGGACAGATAGCTGTACGTCTACTGATTTACATCTAAAAGAACATGAAGATTTCCACTTCAGAGATGTCTTTATCTCTAGTTTTGCAGGTAACAGTCTTCTGGTTTTTCCAAAGTTTCCTCTAGTTAGGGGCAACCCTTTGTTGCGTGGATGATAATCTAACCACAAATTTTCTTTGAAGAGTTACCTGGTCTATTATTATCAGCTGTCATGGTTGACAAAATCGGGCGTAAGCTATCGATGTCTTCACTGTTCTTCCTGGGCGCCACATTTCTATTTCCCCTAGCGTTTTATAGGATTGATGGATTGACAACGAGCCTTTTGTTTGGAGCTCGCGTATGTATCACATCTACATTCACAGTTGTCTGTATATATGCTCCTGAGGTAAGTTGGAACACTAAACTTTACATTGCCAAGATAACATTGTGATGTTTTAAGAGAATGGTCTGTTGTTGTCTGCTTTTTAAGAGAATGGTCTGTTGTTGTCTGCTTTTGATACTATGGTTTTTTTTATCTGGACTTGCTTTCTCCTATCATATGCCTTTCTTCTTTAAAACTGAACTCTTTTACTCTTTTATGTTATGGATTGTCATAGATTTACTCTCTTATAAGAACATCTTTATTTTCCTCCATGTTTACGTTTTTTGGTATAACAATGGTTCTTGTCTTGAGATTTTTATGTAGTTTTTCTCAAGCTCTTTCTTATTTATACTCTTACAATCTATGCAATCCTCAGATATATCCGACCTCAATCCGAACAACTGGTTTTGGGGTTGCTAGCTCTATTGGAAGAATAGGGGGAATGTTATGCCCTCTTGTGGCAGTAGCTTTGGTTAAAGGATGCCATCAAACAGCGGCCATTGTTTTGTTTGAGATTGTATTTTTTGTGTCAGGGATCTGTGTTGTGTTCTTCCCATTTGAAACCAAGGGACAAGATCTTCCTGAAACAATGTAGCTGGAAAGCTCAGAAATCATACTGATCACATAGTTCTAGTAGGACTCGATCTCGGCCCCATTACCTTTGTTCATTATCTGCTGCTATAGATGTCGTTGAAGAGACCGTATCCTTCAGTATCGACTCTGCACTCGTCGTGCACATGTATAATACAAGGTGTACCATATTTGTATTCTCAAACTCTTAGATGGATAAAATGTAGGATGACACTAGAATAAGCATACTTCATATGAATATTTATGTTCCGATTAAATTCATGTGGTTTAGACACTTGTTGTAATATCTTTCACGTGTACTAAACACATAGTCGTCTCTTTTGTCGAAGATCTCACATTGAAAAGCTGAAGAGACTTAGAAACTTCTCCCATGGAGTTAATAATGGTTCAAAATAGAGATGTTTATTTTACTCGTAAGGTCATAGCCATGTGGGGACTCGCCCCAAATGGAGAGGGGATTCCCAATTTAGACGGAGAATGAGGGAGGAACAGGGATACATCCCATTAGATAAATTGGGTCAGAGTCGGGATTATATTCTCTACTCCCGTCTTCGCCTTATCCGGCTCGATCCGGTCTAAAAACTATATTTTCTTAGGGTTTAGTTTAAGGTTGAAATGGTAAATTGGTGGGTGTGATAAAAGCAGGGCCAGAAACTAGTTATCCTTTTTCTTCCCATCCTATTATATTCAAGCCATCCATATCAACACGTGGATCAACGCCGATCTTCAAAAAAGCGTTTCAAAAATCAACACACATTATCCAGAAGAAGAGGAAGATGATTCGATTCTCGAAGGCCAGAGCAGAGTAGAGTCAAAATCGAATCCAAAACTTCAGAATGATAAGCCATGTAAAAGGTCCATTTCCACCGATACCAGCCCTAGCGCATCCAAATTGGAACAGCGCCGTCGTCCGATTCACCGCTCCGCTTGCGCTGACCAGAGCCAGTTGCCGGATTGCAACCACTGCGGCGGCGATTTTAGCAGCCGCAGTCGTGATTGTTTCGCCGGCGCCGTCAGCCGCTATCGAGAGTAGCAGCAACTTATCGGAACAACAAGAAGAAAGTACTACGCTGTCTAACATTCCGCAGACGCTTTCCGGCGAGTGCGCGCAGCCGAGCGACTGTAAGAAGGCGAGAATTCAACGGCCGAAGTCGAGGAAGGCGGAATCGTGCACGATTAAGTGCGTTGGAACTTGCATTCGAGGCGGCGATGGATCACCCGGAGAAGGCCCTCTGAACATCAGAAGGTGAGTATAGATTATTGGAAAATGGCAATTGATGAACACACACAAAATTTGTAGGAAATTAAGCGGAATTCTTAGTGTTTGATCTCTGGAATTTCTTCGTTTATTGTTTACAGACCGATTGTTGTTTTCAAGCAAGGTTTTCGAAGTCGTCAATACTGGTACGTATGCCTCTTTGAATCTCAAAGTAATTTTAATTTTATTCCATTTTTGTTTGAGCAAAAAGTCAGTAAATGAAACATTTGAAACCAAGTTTAAAATTGAAGAAAAAAGGGTTACCCATTGGGGATTACCATCAACTAGAGGCCAGTGATCACAACGACCATTTCAGTAATGGTCAGTTGTTGCTGGACTCGATTTCTTGCCGCCGGTCCTGGACACTAGTCATTGTTCGCTCGGTCCCAATCATTGTTCATCAGCCCCCAATCTCTGTTCTCCTATCACCAGCCATCGATCACCAATCCCCAGTCTCAGTCGATGGTCTTTGATCCCAGATGCTACTTATTGGTCCCTGATCTCAATTGGGCCATTGGCGACCCTTGATCACAGTCATTAGTCAGTGATCCTCAACCTTGTTGCTACGATTGACAATTGGGTTCGGTAATTGTTAACCACCTACCACTGTCGGTGACCAACTCTAACCACCACTAAAATTTGAAGTTACTAGTTCGTATCTCGTGTTTGCATATATTAGGTTATCGAAGAAGTCATGTCCCTTGGATGATAAAAGTCTCACATCGGCTAATTGACTGATCATGAGTTTATAATAAAAAAAACTCTCTCAATGAAGCCTTTTGAAAAAGCTCAAAGCAAAGTCACAAAAACTTACACTCAAAGTCAACAATATCATATCATTGTGGAGAGTCGTGTATTCTTTTAGAACCTATTTTTGAACCTTCTTAATAATCGGTTAAGTTTTGGGGATTTTGCAGTTTGGTGGAGTGTTCAGATATCTGCAATTTGATAGGCGATGGTGATGATGGACCTTGACTACACTTTTTTTTCTGTGCTATTTTATTACTTTCATTACAACCTTAAATTCATCTTTTTCATTCTCAAAATTAGTTTCTAATATTGTATTTTATGTTTGTTTGTTTTTTTTTTTTTTTTTTTTTTTTTTTTTTTTTTAATTATTTAAAAAAATGTATTTTTTTTAATATAAAAATTGATTGTTTTGAATATTAATAAACCCGAAAGAAATGTAAATGCTATTTGATTCTACTTTTGAGATTCAAAAACTTAACCAAAACTGGATAACATTTTTAAACTAAAAGAACACTAAAAAATGGAAAATCTAAACGAACTGAATCCAACATCTGTTTGATTATGATCAAACAGACATTTTGGTGAAATTTGAAATTTTTATGTTTTGTTGTTGATCAACTTTTCAAACATAAACTTTCACATTTTCAATTTTAATTAAAATTTTAAAAATTATTTTTTTCACACAAATAAATTAAATTTCAATTTTGTAATTAGTAGATAAGAATATTCATCATGACCTATTAAATATATATTTGACAAAACATTTAATTTTTAAGTAAATATGTGAGGGACCATAGAATACAAATTTGAAACTTTACAAATATATTATTACAGAAAATAACAAATTTAGAGATTTATCCGACACAAATTTAAATATCCTATATTGACACAAATCTAGATTCTTCCAATCTTATATGAACTTGTGCCCCGAGCTTGAGGTTTTTAGGGTCAATCACTAGACATGGTAAATCTTTTTTTTATTATTGTAAACATTAATTTATATATATTCATAATCGTTTAATATTATGTTGTAAAAAAAAAAAAAAAAAAAAAAAAAAAAAAACTAGTAAATTTTAATATCTTTACTAAGAGACCACCCATGAAATTCATATATAAAAAGAACAGGAGATTAGCCAAACTATATAAAATGAAGAAAAAAAAAAAAAAAAAAAAAGGTAAAGCTTATTGGGACTGTATAAATATGCACATGAATCACCCTTAGAATATGAACTAAACTCCCTTCCCCTTAGATGCAAAATATACAAAACTTAGGAGCACCATTTCCACCTACCTAACATCAACAATTCTTCCTAAAATCTAAATTTACACCCACATTGTGCAACCAACCAAAGGCAGGATGGATGAAGATATCATTGCAATGAAGATTTCTCAGCCAAAAACAAGTATCGAAAGCGAGAATCGAAAGGAAGAATACCACAGTTTCGAGACCCGATTAGGCTTTGTCGCCTCTGAGATATGCAACCCTGAACAAACGCAGCTTGATGGGGTGGAAGGTAGTGAGATATCCACACTGCTAAATTTGCATCGTCAACCGAGTTTTTGGCGAAACAATATAGCAGTTTCGGTACCAATAATCTCCCTTTGTTGCTAACACCTACCGAAGCTCGAATGAAATCGCGTTGTGCCTCTACAAGATCCTCTTGAATATTGTTTGCATTGTAGATCCTCACCTATATACGTAGAAAAATGTTAATATGTCGGTACACTATCTTACACGTGAGTTTTCTGGTCTAGAATTACCGCAGGAGATGAGTACGTTCCACAGCTTAGAGCGAATGTTAAAAGTGGTTCGTGTTTGTCTATTGCAAATCTTCGCTGCTCCTCGGTCACCTTCGACTTATGAAGAGCGAGAAGCAAAGCCTGGTTATGATATAGGGTAATGAGGCAATGAAGTGTGATACAGAGAATAACCAAGAAAATGTAAGAACATTTTATAGCAAGTGCATACAATTTGTGGCCTGTGAACTGGTGGTTTCATCTTGAGGATGCCATATTCAATTCCTGTTGCACTGAAAGAATGCCCACCAACTGTGTATGCTGCCTGTAAGAGTACATTTCAAATGATATACATCATTAACACCCAAAAAGAAAGAAGCTGGAGATGAAACTACACATTTTGACTGAACCGGTGCATTGCTTGCTTTCAAAGTGATATCAAGAATGATACATGAACACAAAGACTTTGAATGCACATCTTATCTTATGCAGCCAAGAAGGGTCTCACTCTTTCCATTACACTCATGCATCTCAAGTCTTATCACCAACCAAACCCACCTCTTTTGTTTCTCTCTCCAATCAATGTGGGATCTCACAATCCACCCTCTTTGGAGGCCAGCGTCCTCACTGGCACACTACTCGGTGTCTGGCTTTGATACCATTTGTAATAGCTCAAGCCTATTGCTAGCAAATATTGTCCGTTTTGGCCCGTTACATATTGTTGTTAGCCTTACAGTTTTAAAACGCGTCTGCTGGGAAGAGATTTTCACACTCTTATAAGGAATGCTTTGTTACTCTCTCCAACCGATGTGGGATCTCACAGATGACTACTTGTGGAGGAAAGTAACTATAGGGTAAACCTGAAAACGACCTAACTATATTTTATAATTAAACACAGAAGAAATAAGAGGCTCTAAAATATGAATCCACGTACAAGGAAAAAGAAAGGAGCAAAATAATGCCTTGAAATTCAAACCTTTTGCATCAAAGAGAAAAGTTTCAGTTCACTTTTTGGAACTCCATAAGCCAGGTAAGCCTGTAAAAAATAAGACAAGATATGAACAACCAACTTAGCATTTGTTTGTGTAACGGACCAAGCCCACCTCTAGCAGATATTGTCTTCTTTGGGATTTCCCTCAAGGTTTTTTAAAACGCATCTACTAGGGAGAAGTTTCCACAATCTTATAAAGAATGTTTCGATCTCCATATCTCACAATCCACCCCCTTTCGGGCCCAGCGTCCTCGCTGGTACTCGTGAGATCCCACATCGATTGGAGAGGGGAACAGGTGCCAGCGAGGACATTGGACCCTGAAGGAGGGTGAATTATGAGATCCCACATCGGTTGGAGAGGGGAACGAAACCTTCTTTATAAGGGTGTTGAAACCTATCCCTAGTACACACATGTTAAGAACCTTGACAGGGAGCCCAAAAGAGAAAGTCCAAATAAGACAATATCTGCTAGCAGTGGGCTTGAGAATGCTCTCACAGTTGACCACAAACGTATTAAACCGAATTCAACAAGGAGAAGCCACTTACATGCATGATCAGTGCATTATATAAATTAATCCAGAACGCAAGTCTTTCGTCTCTGTTTAAGTGAATGGGATTCACTTTTGCAAGCTGCTCAACAAGAGTGCTGTTCACAAAACAGATACATTAAGGCAAAAACAGGCCAAAACTAGATTGCAGTAAGATAATATGGTCTATGAACACTACCGGAACTTCCTCAATTCACCAGCAGCATATTCTAATTGCTTCTTCCCGACCGACATCCAAGAAACTTCAGCTGCCTGTGAATAATTCCCAATGTCAGCCCAGCTTAATTTTCCACGTACACTGTATGGATCACAAGCATTCTGTGTGGCTAATACTTCAGAGCTACTTGGAATATCAATTTGTGGACTTTGTACTCTTGATGAAATAATCGACCGTTCAGATGACGACCACCACGACGAATTGGAGAGATGTCCTCGGGGTGACACAGGTGAGTGGTTTTCTATTGTTGATGATTTGGATGGCACAGCTGAATCTGCTAGTGAGATGAATATGTTCTTCATACATCTGACCATTTCTTCTGACAATATATTAGGGTGATGCCAGAGGCCACTTGCTAGTGGACCTCGAGACATTTTGTCACATTCTATTGGTCGGGAACGTTCATTGACCTCTGTCACCGACGTCGTCTCAGGATGTGTTTCAACTAGGCCAACTGCACTCTGATTCAGCATAAACAAAGCTACAGCGTTAACTAAATGCATTGAAGAACTCAGCAGAAAAACGAAGTTTTAGTTAAAGAAAAGATATATATTTACATCAAAAGAAAAGAACATTGTGGTGAGATACCGATTTTTTCTTGGTGTCAGAATTGGAGCAACGAGAAGTTGAACAAGGTGATGAATGCATTAGACGATATTCTGCAAGCTTTCTTTCATTCTTTTCTTGACTAAGTTGGAAATGTAAAGAGACGATTTCTTGCTCGAGTCGTACAACTGCATCTTCCAACACTGCAATGCTAGATAAAAGATCTTGGGCCTGCACAAATTTCAACGCAAGAATATTGCACAATGATTTAAAATTAGAAGAAATTTTGAACAATCCAAGCCACTACTTGCTGATAGGGTCCTCTCTGGGATTTCCCTTCTAGGCTTCCCCTCAAGGTTTTAAATTGCGTTTATTAGAGAGAGGTTTCCACACCCTTATAAGTAATGCTTTATTCCCTTCTCCAACCGATGTGGGACCCCCCACCCAATCCACCCCCTTTGGGGTCCAGCGTCCTTGCTGGCACATTGCCCGGTGTTTGACTCTGATACCATTTTTAATAGCTCAAGCCCACCACTAACAGATATTGTCCTTTTTGGGCTTTCCCTTCTAGGTTTCCCGCAAGGTTTTAAAAATGTGTCTGCTAGAGAGAGGTTTTCATAGCCTTATTATAAGGAATGATTCGTTCCCTTCTCCAATCAATGTGAGATCTCACAATCAACCTCCTTTGGCACACTGCCCGGTGTCTGGCTCTGATACTATTTGTAACCGCCCAAGCCCACCACTAGCAGATATTGCCCGCTTTGGTCCATTACGCATTGCTGTCAACCTCACGATTTTAAAACGCGTTTGCTCGAGAAAGGTTTCCACACCCTGGTAAGGAATGCTTAGTTCCCCTCTCTAACAGTTGTGAGATCTCACAATCCACCCCCTTGAGTGCCAGCATCCTCGGCACACCGAAAAAGAAAAAGAGAAACAGAGAAGATCCTTGAGGAAACTAAAATTTGGTAGCTCTAAAGCACTTAAAATGGCTTTACTTCACTACCAGTATATTATTTCATAATCCCCCAAAGATCATCATTATTAGTAAAATTGGATATTGAGGAGGTTTTTCAAATTTTGAAGCATAAATAGAATGGAATATATCTTAAATCATTAAACTCACCAACTGGATACTCAATAAATTGCGTAGTTACAAGCAACATACATGATGAGGGAGGCATGAGAAGTTGGCTAATCTTAGATCCTTCTTTTGAATAGCATCTTCAAGCGAGGTATGCAGCTCAATCTCTTCTTGCAACTTTTGTTGTAACCTTCTCACCTACAACATAACATTTTTAACCCAACAATCAAACCAACTGGGAATCTCCTAGTCACGTTGAAACACTAAGTTCAATAGATCCAATGATCTTGGAAAAAGGAACAGGATGACAGGATTTCTTTGAAGCGTAGGTGACATTTCCTGATGCTTTACTAACTTAAATATAAACATGTTGAAGGCAAATCTATGATGATATTTAGACACTTACATCTTGTTCAAGCTGAAATCTGTAGGGAAAAGAACCATCATCTTTCTCCAATACGCCATGATTGCTCTGCTACATTAAGCAAAACTCAGAAACAATGGGGAATGTAATGCGTAGATTACATTTTACAGCCAAATCATGTTGTTAAAAAGCAATAGATGACTAGATTAATCGACTCACTAAAACGTTACGACGCTACTAGTGTTTTAAGGCGAACCATTCAAATAGAGAAACAGAAGGAGAAGAAGATCTTTCAACTTTTCCTCTCCTAGGTAGTTTGATTCTCGCTTCAAATTTATCCGAGCTATCTAAGCATCGTGCCACATAAGCTTGTCGCCCGTCACAAATTAACACACAGTAAAAGAATAGTATAATTGAAAAACGTTAAAGCACGAATTGGAACTATTTGCTAATAGAGATGAAACTAAAACAGATATTCAAGTTACTTAAAATATTGTCCTCTTTGGGCTTTCCCTTTCAAGCTTTTTTTCAAGTGTTTTAAACCACGTCTCCTAGGAAGAGGTTTCCACACCCTTATAAAGAATGCTACGTTCTCCTCCCTAACCGATGTGGGATCTCACATTTTCTGTGTTCAGAACTTAGCTATACACGAGAGAGAAATAAGTTCACAAGCTAATACCAATATAAAGCAAACTCCTCAATCCTGTACATTGAGCATAATAGTCAGCATTTATCAGCTCAGTCGAAGGTTGAGGACGTATGGCTCGAGGTGAAGGAACCCGACCTCAACCACTTTGCAGTTAGCAATTACCTTAGTTCGTGCTATACGTCACTAGTAGTTTGCAGTGAGCAATTATCAGATATTTGCACAGAACAAAAAACAGCAATTATTAGACAACAATTGTGTTTACGGGTATCATTATTTTTCACTCTCAAGTCAGTTTTTGCTGCAACCCAAGCCCACCACTAGCAAATATTGTCCGCTCCATTAGCTTTACGGTTTTAAAACGCATCTACTAGGGGAGGTTTCCACACCTTTATAAGAAATGCTTCGTTTCCCACCCAACCGATGTGAGATCTCACAGTTTTTGTGCATAGTTACAGTTCGAAATTACAGTAGAACATTAGAAAACATTGTAATCCTTCCTTCCATTTATACCCAGTAACAAAAAACCATGTCCATAACACCTTACCTCTAAAAACGAGTCAGCACAGCCAAGCTCAACAACATTCCCTGAATTAGAACTGAACCCAGAGAGGGGATCACATCTGTGACATCAAAATGACAATAAAAGGAAAGAAAATCATTGAAAAGGAAGCACAACTGGATCTCTACAAAAAACAAAAGAAATGAAGAACATAATAAGTCCAAGGAGAAGAGCAGCTTTACAAGCAAACTCCAGTTTGAGCAGGTAAATCCGACATTCTGGGTTTATGAGGTTCAGTGGCCTCTACATAACAAAAAAAAGATCCAAAATAAGCATCACAAGTCCGACATTCACCCCAAAATCTAGATTCTGGGTAACCCACATCTTAAACGAAGAACCCATATCTGCTAACCTTACAGAGCATCCGAATCGAGAGCCATGGCCCAGAGATGCAGACTCATAAATGCACAGTGACGCCGTCGCCTGCGAAGAGACGACATAATAAAAATGAAGACAAAAAAGGAAATAGCCCCTCATGAAGGCACAGTTACGAGTCATTTTCAAGAAGAAAAGGCAACCCATTACATTATAAACACAATGAGAACCAGTGAACCTAATCAAACGATGATTCAAAAGTAAGGCATAAACAAAAGAAAAACCCAAAGAAGAGCCGAAAAACCTCAACTGATGTGATGGGTGTTCCGCGAAAATCAGGGCTGAGCCAAAAAAGAAGGAATGATTCAAGTTTTTGTGGGAAAGTGGAGCTGTTCGTTCTTCAAATTTATTTTCGTTTCCGCTTTTTGCAGTGGGAGTGGTTAAAAGTTTTGAAGAAGCCACAAAAGTTGAGCAATATGATTAAATAAAGCAATAAAGGAGCCTCCACTGTCGCAGCGACCCACTTCCCTCGTGTTGGTGGAAAGTCGGTGGCGTTTTGTGTATCAGTGAAATTCATATCAATATCTCATCTCATCGACTAAACGTCAAAATTCAAATTTAATCCACTTAGCTCCTTCATTTATTATTGTTGTTTTAGATTAGGGTGGGAGATTCAAACACTAATCTTTTAGTTAAGTAATAAAACGTTACCTAAAAGTCAAACCAATCTGAAAATACTATTTTTTGTTTTAGATGGATAACTTTATCCAAACTCAAAATATAAAGTGACATTTTTTACGATACCCAACAAGAAAAAGAAAACCGTTCATCATCCAATTCCGTAAACATCGTACGAAGAATTGGCAAATGTAAGATTTTCTGGACAAAACGCCTTGAATCAGAGGAAAAGAGGGCCTCAACGTGGCACTCCTACTGCGAGAAAGATCGTCGAAATGCCCATCTTCTTTGCGTGGTTGGGAAAATTCAGAGCCATGAACAGTCCCTTCTCAGCTTCTACCACTAATTTCCATTTCATTTTTGCATTTTCTGGGCTTCTTCCTTTTTCTATGGGCGAGAAACCAAATGGGTTGCTTTCATTTTCCAATCCAAACTTCAAACTGATCGATTCCTCAGGTAACCGTTGGTTCAGAGTTCAATGCCTATGGAGGCAATGGCCGCGACGATATCTTGTGGGAATTTGAGCAGTACAACAACCCATCAGTGTAAATGGAAGCAGAGATTGAGACGGTCATCAGATCCATACAGAACGGTCTTCTTCTCTAATTCCTTTCGGAGTGGTAATGGAAGGTTTCCCGATCGTTGATTACGAGGGCCGCTGCGAATACTGACAATAAGGGCGAAAAGAAAGCTGCTGATGAAGAGAAAGTGGATTCTAGTGAAGGGTTTCAACAGCCGCCGCCGAAGCCGAAGATTACATTGGACGATGTGAATCCGGTTGGGTTGGGACGGAAGTCCCGCCAACTGTTCGATGAAATGTGGAGGAATTTTTCTGGGTTGGGACAGATCTCGAGGACCACACGGATGGATGATAAGGAAGCTCTTGATGCTCTGCTTATTAGGGAGGGGCCTATGTGTGAGTTCGCTATCCCTGGGGCTCAAAATACCACTGTGCTTGTTGTTGGTGCCACTAGCCGCATTGGCCGCATTGTTGTTCGTAAGCTTATGCTCAGAGGCTACAGTGTCAAGGTTTTACTTCTTTTGTTCTTGTCTGATGAAATCATGTTTGTAGATGTTATGTTCATTGAGCCATCGATTTATCCTTAAGCTAAGCAGGCTTTAGTGAGGAAGGCAGATGATGATGTCGTGGATGTGCTTCCACGGTCGGTGGAAATAGTGATTGGAGATGTTGGTGATGCTAATACCCTTAAGGCTGCTGTGGAAGGATGCAATAAAATCATCTATTGTGCAACTGCTCGTTCCACCATTACTGCTGATCTCTTCAGGGTTGATCATCAAGGAGTTTACAATATCACCAAAGCATTTCAGGTCTGTCTTTCTGCACTCATAAATCATAATCACCGAGCACTTTGTTTGTAATAGCCCAAGTCCACCGCTAGCAGATATTGTCTTGTTTGGCTTTCGAACTTTCCCTCAAGGTTTCGTTCTCCTCCCCAACCGATGTGGGATCTCACAATCCACCCCTTTCGGGGCCCAGTATCCTCACGGGCACTCATTCCTTTCTCCAATCAATGTGGGTCCCTCCAATCCACCCCTTCGGGGCCCAGCATCCTTGCTGGCACACCACCTCGTGTCCACCCTCCTTCGGGGTTCAACCTCCTCACTAGCATATTACTCGATGTCTGGCTCTAATACCATTTGTGCCCAAGCCCACTGCTAGTAGATATTGTCCTATTTGGCTTTCCCTCAAGATTTTAAAACGTGTCTACTAGCGAGAGGTTTCCACACCCTTATAAAGAATGTTTCGTTCTCCTCACTAATCGATGTGGGATCTCACAATCCACTCCCTTCGGGGCCCAGTGTCCTCGCTGGCACTCGTTCCTCTCTCCAATCGACGTGGAATCTCACAGTAATGGAATGGACTGGACTGTTGGTTGCATTTTCACTGAAATTTTAAGCATTAGATATTGGCTCCTTTATTTCTCTTAAATGTCATAGTTGCCCATGCATCTATTCCTCGAACTGTCAAAGAAGAGATGAATGAGCCAGAACAGTCAGTCAATCCTCAACTCAAGACTGAAGATGAATGAGACTTGACAGGGTTTGAAATCGGGTATAGGAAATCGGGTATAGGAAAGAAAAGAGCTCACAATAGATCATTCATGCAAACCCAATACCCACGAAAGTGCTTGGCAAAAGCTGATACCTGATATAAATTGCAGGACTATAATAATAAGCTAGCCCAACTTCGAGCTGGAAAAAGCAGCAAAAGTAAGCTTCTGCTTGCGAAGTTCAAATCTGAAGAATCGCTGAATGGCTGGGAAGTTCGCCAAGGAACTTACTTCCAGGATGTTGTTGCTGCTAAGTATGATGGAGGCATGGATGCAAAATTTGAATATACCGAAACTGGAGAGGCTGTCTTCTCAGGTAAAACTCATTTATACTGAATAAATCATACAATATGGCTGGTTCATGGAATTTCTCTCCACTTAGTGATAAATTTAAGACCAGTGGGGCTGCGTTGAACCAAATTAATAATACAATAATGTATATAGATATGAATCAGCATATAATGTTTTTGACATTCATTGTAGGATACGTTTTTACAAGGGGAGGGTATGTTGAGTTATCGACAAAGCTTTCCTTACCATTGGGATCCACTCTTGACAGGTTCCTGATTTACTTAAATATCATTATCAATTTTGGTCAAGAGTTCTTCATTTTAATAAAGGTTTGATTATAAATACCTTTGTTTCTTCTATGTTTGATCTCTAGATATGAGGGGCTCATTCTTTCAGTAGGTGGGAATGGTAGATCTTATGTGTTAATTCTTGAAGCTGGTCCTTCAGCTGATACAACTCAAAGTAAACTATATTTCTCAAGATTTAGCACAAAAGCTGGATTTTGTAGGGTAAGAATCTCTTAACAAAAGTATTGTAATATCATACAGATGCAAACATCTTGAACAAATTCAAATTTGTTAATATCGCCATGTTCGAAACAGTTCACAAGATTGTATCAATGATTGACAGGTTAGAATACCTTTCTCATCGTTCCGCCCTGTAAAACCGGATGATCCTCCTCTTGATCCATTTCTTGTGCATACATTGACCATTCGTTTCGAGCCCAGGAGACAGGTTGGTGCGTCAACTCTGTAAGAGATGATCAAGTAAAGCAACTTTATTATACAGGATGCATGATAAAGACCATAACTCTACGTTCAATTTTGCAGAGAGCTGTTGAAGGGCCTGCAGCAGGCGTAAAGCAGCAAGACTTGAGAAGCTTTGAACTAATATTGGAGTATATAAAAGCCTTGCCTGTGAGTTATTTTAGGTGCTTCTACGTTTTTTCATTTTGATGGGCATCATTTGAGGAATGTTATATCAGCTGTAGTCTGCTCTGACTTCAGTCTGGCAAATGCCTTGATCATTAGTACATGATAAAGTTATGGCATGTTTGATCACATTGTCGTTTTTTTGAATTAAACATGTTTTCTTACCATTTATTTATTTTGTTCTTCATCTTCTTTAAGAAAAGTTTGGAGTTCATAACCAAATTGCAAAAAGAAAATCAGATTTTTTGAAAGCCACGGTATTGTTTGATAACATTTTTGTTCTGGTAGATGTAAGATCCCACATCGGTTAGAGAGGTGAAACATTTCTTATAAGGGTGTGGAAACCTCTCCCTAACAGACGCATTTTAAAACTATGAGGCTAACAGCGATACGTAATGAGCTAAAGCAGACAATATCTACTAGCTGTGCGTTTGGGCTGTTACAAATGGTATCAGAGCTAGGCACCAAGCGGTGTGCCAGCGAGGACGTTGGAACCTCGAAGGGGTGGGTTGTGAGAACCCACATCAATTGGAGAGGAGAACGAAACATTCCTTATAAGGGTGTGAAAACTTCTCCCTAACAGACGTGTTTTAGAACGTGAGGCTGATGGTGATACGTAACGGGCCAAAGCGAACAATATCTACTAGCGGTGGGCTTGGGCTGTTACAAATGATATCAGAGCTGGCCATCGAACGGTGTGCCAGTGAGGACACTAGGACCCAAGAGGGGTGGATTGTGAGATCCCACATCGGTTGGAGGGGAGAACGAAACATTTCTTATAAAGGTGTGGAAACATCTCCCTAACAGACGCGTTTTAAAACCATGAGGCTGATAACGATATGTAATGGGTCAAAGCGGACAATATCTGCTAGCGGTAGGCTTGGGCTGTTACAAATGGTATCAAAGCTAGGCAGTGAGCGATGTGCCAGCAAGAACGTTGGGCCCCCAAGGAGGGGTGGGTTGTGAGATCCCACATCGGTTGGAGAGGAAAACGAAACATTCCTTATAAGGGTGTGGAAACATCTTCCTAACATACGCGTTTTAAAATCGTGAGGCTGATGGTGATATGTAACGGGCCAAAGCAGACAATATCTGCTAGCGGTAGGCTTGGACTGTTACATATCTCATTTGGCTAGAAAACATTTACATATTTTCTTACGAAAGCGTCCATAATCGGTGTGTTTACAGACTGGGCAGGAGACAGACTTCATCTTGGTTTCATGTACAGGATCTGGTGTAGAACCAACCAGAAGGGAGCAGGTTCTCAAGTCGAAAAGGGTATCCTTCTTTTCCTCATATTGTTCCTTTTGGCCATTTCACTATTCAGTGTTCTTTATAAATGTATAGAACTTCTTGCCTTCAGGCTGGGGAAGATTCATTGAGAAGATCAGGCCTCGGTTACACAATTATCCGTCCAGGCCCCCTCAAGGTATAGTTTTCACAGCATTCGATATATGTGTGACAGTAACAATTGAAATGTGAGCAGTTTTCCAAGTTTCTTGTTCCTTGTTCTTCAGAAATGTAACAAAAAATTTGTTGATGCAGGAAGAACCTGGCGGCCAACGTGCCCTCATATTCGACCAGGGAAACAGGATAACTCAGGTAAGAAAAATGATCTTTTTTCCTCAACATAGACGATCAAACTCGGTCCTTACTCCTTTGCTGGTTTACCATTTGAACATTTTAGGCCATAAGCTGTGCTGATGTTGCTGATATCTGTGTAAAAGCGTTGCATGATTCTACTGCAAGAAACAAGAGCTTTGACGTGAGTAGAAACTTTTCTTTCATGAGCATTACTGTTCTTTCTCATGACCAGCAAAGTTAAAGTCGTACTGTTTCCAGGTTTGCTATGAATATATTGCTGAGCAAGGAAGAGAACTCTATGAGCTGGTAAGAAACCAAGAATCTTTTTCCGTGTCCAACTTTTAACAAGTTTCATTTCTTATGCTTGATTCTTCAGATAATCAGAACTTATTAATCATATCACAATCAAACATTTAAATCAAATTGGAAGAGTTCGTTGGAAGTCGAAAACTACTTGGTACCCAACTTATTGGTCTATTAAGAACGTTACCCTTCTAACCTCCTTGGGTTGGTCCAATGGTCAATAAGGGCTAAGCCATGGTGGCCACCTACTTAGGGTAGTTACCTAGACAACCAAATATAGTAAGATCAGGTGGTTGTTCGGTGGGAACAGTCAGGGTATAAGACAAGCTGGCCCAAACACTTGTGGATATAAAAGGAAAACAAAATGTCGTGGTGGTGAGTTTGCTAGTCGTCTTCAAGGTCTCATGCTTTTATGTGTTTGTTTGCAGGTAGCTCACTTGCCAGACAAAGCCAACAACTACCTGACCCCTGCCTTGTCTGTTCTGGAAAAGAATACATGATATAGTATCACAGGCCTCTTCTCATCACCTCCAGAGTTCGTATTCATCAACAACGAATACTACATCTCTTGAAAGTTGCCTCTAAAATCATAGTTCTACACAGTATATACAAAACATGTACAAATTCATTCCCTGTTTGGCAATAGTTCTTCTTTTCTGTATAAGAAATCAAACTTTGTTGCATAAAATTGAGTTTTTTCTTCAAAATATTCTCTATGGATTGAATAGATGGATGAGTACACTTCATAAGATGATAATAGTGGGATCAAAAGGGAAGATTGAACATAGAAAATCAGAGATTGACTAAACTAGCCAGATGTGAGAAATGAAATGGATGACTACTTATAGACATTGATAACATTACTTTCTGTACAACTTTTCACATAATAATTGTTCTCAAAAGTGACAATAATAAATATAAATAAATAAATAAATAAAAGAAGTCCAGTCCTCAGCACCACAAATGAAGGAATGGAAACACCTACTTGGTCTTAGCTTCCTCTTTGGCCCCCTATAGCTTAGCATCTGACTTGTTGAACTGTTACAAAAACACATATATGAAGAAAGTATTCAGGGTTCATTAAGTTATTCACCACCCAGGAGAAAGGAATTTCGCATTTTGGTTCAATCCCTTGGATCCTAACAAGCTTGATGCTTGGATGATAAGATTGAACATGTTCATCACAAAAATTTGGTCCCCTCTCTTCTGTTTTTTTACAATCCACCTGTTCTGTACAATCACTTTGTTCTTCTTCACCTATAATATTTGTTGATTCCTCCTTGGTAGTTGCCTTCTCGAGGAAAAGCTCGGATAACAGACTCCTAATAGCATCATGTAAGGTGAAGCACTTACCTGCAATGTATAGAGATGAGGACAAGAATCTCTGCATATGCTGAAGACTTTGACTACTAAATGAAATTGCTACGTAACGACACAATATAAGTTGACGCTTCAATGTGTTTTTTTTTTTTCCTCTCAGTTCAACAACATGCGAGGGTGGGGATTTATTTGTGGACCTTTTTGGTGGAAGATATACACCTTAAATCAATTGAGCTATATTCAAGTTTAAAAAAAGCACATTCAAGTTTAAAAAAAGCACATTCAAGTTTAAAAAAAGCACAAGACAAAGAGTTATGATTCATTGTGAAAAATCAGTCCCCTCCCTGTTCATAAATTAGCTTCTATCTTTCTGTTATCATTCTTTGATCGATAGGACAACATAAATCTGGCTACTCAATAACACAGTACTCATAAAATAGGCTTTTCCAAAAGAATAAGAAAACTAAAAACAAAGAGAATGATAGCGTTGCCTTACATTCTTCATGAATCTCTACTGGACGGTTAATGTATGAGACATCATCCCAATTATTAACTGGTGGTGCATCTTCTAAATTATCAAAATCTTCACCTACATTCCTCACATACAATCGAACTGGAATTCGACCTGGACATGCTTAAATAATAAGAAACTTGTCCTAAAAAGTAAAACGATAACATAAAGCGGGTTAATGAATATTAGCCTTGAAGGAAGAGAGCAACAGATGTAAGTGCAAACTTAAAAAAAAAACACACACACACACACACGGTACCCTCATGTAAAGTTCGATGAAAATCCAATATCTTGCAACACAATACTTGCTTTCCTTGGCATACAGAAGCATTAATAGACATTCTTTTGCTTCTCATAGAGACTACCCAGAAAGTAGAATGATAAAACACTACTAGTTTGATTTAAAGAGGTTTCTCCTTCCACAAGATGGCCCATAAACCCCAATAAACCGCCAAAAGAATCCATCGGAAATAGAAACAAGGATGGAAAGAGGAAGCCTACCTAAAGCACCTCAATAATCTCAACAAGGACATCCTTCGAAAGAACGAGAATACAATCAGGGGAGACATCCACATCTAAAGATGCCCTAGATTTGACAAAGTTTCTATTCAGCATCCGTGATTTCGTTTCTATGGGAATCACAAAGTCTGGTTTAGTTGACAATGGTTCTTTTAGCGCAAGAACCAAAACCTCTCACATTTGAAGTCAAAACAACAATTTGGAACAACTCTCCCTCTCCAAGAGAAAATATATGCCGTCCAAAACTTCACTTGATGGTGAATTCTTTTAAAAGGATAGATGAAGAGACAAATGATTGGGAATAATGGTTACATCTTGTAATTATTGTCTACCGAATGGTTACAATGGTTACGTTTTGTAATTATTGTCTACATTTGGAATAAATGTGGCTACCCAAGGATCACTGCCATTGGAAAGAAGTTGTAAAGGGTCTACAGAATAAATCTCCAATATGCAAATTAGATACAGAGGACAAAGAATCTTTTAGCAGAAGCACAAAGAAACCAAAAGGCAATATAGTCCCAAACCTATAAAATTCCTCTTCTTTACTCCCGAACTTTCTCTAATTTCCAGCTTTCATATCTCCAAACAGAAACTACAAGGTAAATGCAGACAAAACCTCTCAAAATCCCTCCACATTTATCTCCATTCCCCAAAAGGTACATCCAACCGCATGATTTGGAGACCTAATCCTATGTAGTACCCACATACAGAATGGCATTACTACAAGTACACAAAAATCTTGCTATACCTCAATGTAACCCAACAAGGCATGAAGCAGAAAGTAAAGTAATGAATAGAAAGTTCATAAAATATACAGTAAGAAGACAGAAAATTGGGAGGGAGGGGAAGGAACTAGAAGAGACCCCAGGCATGAAGCAGAAAGGTAACGAATAGAAAGTTCACAAAGATGGGAGGGAGGGAGAAAGAACCAGAAGAGTAGAACCCTCTTTCATGACCTCTATTCCAAGAGTTGATTCTACACTCTGCCGACCCAAAACATTTTTGGTGGAAAAATTCAGTATAAACAATCTTTATCATCGAACTTGTGCTTGATAAATTGTACTTCAAACTGAAATGCCTACAAGTGGTTGTCATACCTGTCAATACTTTTCCTGCTATATCCATCTCACTAGTACTTTGACCAGGCAATGATGAAGTTGATATAGAATTCAACACTTGCTCGTGGTCAGTTCCTCCAAGCTTAAGTTTAGATGATATACGTAAGTAGGCTTCCAAGTCACCTGCTAGTAGCCAATGATCAAGCCGAACAAATTAGAGAAAAAACACATTATAAAGTCCATTGGATTTCCTTTGTATTTTTCATAAATCTTAGTCATATTAGTTATATAGATTTATACTACCTTATCTTTTTTGTATTTTTTATTAAATATAGAGAGTGTTTCTCCAAATTTCCACATAATTTATGTTCCTGCCTTTACAATAGAAATATGAAAGCTTTTTATACAAATCGATGAAGAGACATATAAAGAGGGAGAGCCCTTCTAACCAATTGAGCTTGCCAAGAATATTACTATTGGAGTAAATAAATAAAAGAGGAATTATTACAAAAGTTCATCAAAATGGTGCTGTCGTTTGGCTGATTAGGAAGGAAACGTACAACACACTACTTCTTGGTAGTGCTCTAACCACAAAAAACTATTATGTAACTACACATTTTTATGATTATCAACAATTAAAAGGCTCCCCTTTTATAGTTTCAAGTAGGGCTTTTCTCTATCCCTGGCTCCTAGGCTGTATATTACACAGTTCCATTAGAAAACAGAGCTCTAATTGGAGGCTGCAAAAGTAACTATATCACCAAAATGATTGAAGTTCAAAATCACAAAATAATATTGCAATATTAACTTAGATTGAAGTGCAAAATTATGGAAAGTAAAGTAAAATGCCATCAAGGAATCAGCATTTCACTTGAGAAACTACTGATTTAATTTCTAAAACAAAGGTTCTTATGGCTTGCTAGTATACCATTCAATACAGAACGCCATAACTCCACCAGATCAGGTTGAGACATGCTCATGACATTCTTGGTGTTCCCATTGACAATGTAATCGGCCTGGTTATAATGAACATCCCTTAATCAACTTGTAGAAAATCACTCTCACCAACTATCATAAATTACCAAGAGTGTCAACTTAAAATTACACAACAAGACATCAATCATATTAATAACAATGATAACAAATTAATAATAATGAAATCTTCGAAGTGACTAGCAGATGTTTTTATGGTCTTTGGGAGTTTGTTTGCCAGACAGTCGTTCCTGCTAGTTTTATTGACTTAATTGGGGTCCTTTCATAGACTCGCTGTTTCAAGATTTTGGAGGAGATGACTCATCTCTTTTTTCTTTTTGTATCTTCCCATTTTTTGATATGATACAGTAAGTGTCTCTCATCAAATATAACAACATTAAAAATAGTAATTAGGAAAAATTAGAAATATAAAGAAGAAATTGTAATTTGGTGAATTGGGCTCCTTCTTAGGTCCTCCTTTTGAGGTTTCAGGAGGAGATGCTTTATCCTCTGTTGTTTTTGTGCATCTTTCCTTTTTTTAATATGATACGCCATGTGTCTCTTATGGGGAAAAACAATAAAAATAACAAGCATCAATAGAAAAAAATAGTCATTAAGGAAAACGATAAATAAAAAGGATAAAGCGTTTCGAGTGAAAATTGTAATCTTTTTATTTTTCCTTATTGACGGTTGACTTCCATTTTTCTCTTTTTTTGTTCTTCTCTCATTATTACGACAACATATTTAAATCAAATTTCAATGAGAGGTGTGGCAGATGAAACCATGAATAAATTTTTTTTGTCTTATTCCAAAAAAGTTTGGGGGCGCAAAAATTAAGAATTCTATACTGGTCATTAGTAAAAAAGGTGCTTGCTAGTGCCATCTCCTCTTCACGAGAGATACTTGTGAGTGGAAAACAAATATTGTATTGGGTTCTGATAGCAAATCAGGCACCAAAAGAATATCTGATTAAGGAACGCATAATCATCAAGGTATAGTACTTTGAGAGAAGGCTTATAATCACATGATTTGGTGTTTTTGTATGAGAATGTGTCCAAAAGGGTTTTAAAGAATATCTGATTAAGGAACGCATAATCATCAAGGTATAGTATTTTGAGAGAAGGCTTATAATCACATGATTTGGTGTTTTTGTATGAGAATGAATCCAAAAGGGTTTTGACTTTAAATGGAAAATGTGTTAACGGAATTGCCTTCAGTCAACTAATTTCTCTAATGTGAACAATGGCCGACCAAGAGGACATTTTTGCCACCGGGAAATTAGACAGAGTCAACACTCAACACCTTTGCCCTTCCTCTTTATTAGTGTGGCAGATGTCCTAAGTTGGCTATTGATGAAAGGGATAGAGAGGTGTGCTATAATCCAAAGTCCTAAGTTGGCTAATGATGAAAGGGATAGAGAGGTGTGCTATAATCCCATAGGCAGCTCATTGACACTGATTGGTGCTTTCCCCCTCCCCAATGTAGTTTGAGACCCACTCTTTCCCTATATTGTACTTGAGAAAAAGAAAAAAAGGTTCCTGGGTCAATCAGAAGTAAGTTAGAAAGAAAAAAGAACTCAAAGATTATTTACAGGGTGGAAAGTCTAAGGCCCTATTTAACGTTTTAAAATTTTAGGAATCCATTAGACATAAAATTGAAAGTTTATTTTCTACATCCTTTTGGTGCCTTAAAACAAAGTTATGTGTGTAGTATTCTTCTTGAAGAGATTGTAACGATTTTGACAAGATTTAAAGAAAGTATTACCAACCTCTTTTAATGAGTTAATAAAGCTCCACTTTATACTATCTTCACCTTCACAAGGAATTAACAGTTGTCTTGGATAGCCTCTAAAATGTACCTGTTAAAAAGAGAGAGATGTCTATCACTTCACATTTGACACAAAATATGAGAAAGTAAAGGCAATACCTAATTTCAAACTGTTCTAGCTTTAGCTAACATAACCCAATAACCAAATTCGTTTTACAGAATGGATATTGCATTTACACTCCTAGGTAAAAACAGAGCATTTGGTATCAGAGAATGGGAACGTGATACTCTAGAAGTAGGACCCATGGGATTTGGAAACCAAAGCATAAGTGCATTAACCATGGGAATTGCTAATTAATCCTTTTTCCGAAGGATAAAAACATTGAAAAAAATTACAGTGTGGATATACTGACGTACTTATTTTGGATGCTGACCAAAAATCACCTTCAACTTTTCGCTTCGCAAACATTCATACTCCTAAGGACGGGAACTAAAACTTATGCTGGATTCCATGAAACTTTATTGAAATGTTTAACTTTGAATTGAGTTATAATCTGAAAAAAGAAATTTAAACAGAAACTTTGAAGTAGCTGAAATTCCGTTCCTACAAAAAGTTCAACCAGCAGTGATGTACCACCAATGCTAAATTCAACATTAACGCACCTAAGGTTCTCACACTGGGAATGCAAGTGCAGTCACATCAAGACCCAGATATATATTAATTCTCATGTGCAACCAACGCGAGGTCGGAACTTTTCCATTTGATAAAATTTTGGAAAAATAAAATTGTACTTTTAAACTTTGGTGGTTGTATCAATTAAAATCTCAAATTAATATCATATCAATTAAAACTCTAAACTTCGTAAGTAGATCAATTTAGACCCTCCATTAGGATTCAAATTTCGAACTATTAATACATAACTCTGACATGTACATAAGACTTCTTTAAATGCAGTGATTAACAAAATATTAGAAAGAACGCTAAAATCAAATGAATGGTAGGGGTTTTCATTAATATGAGTAGTTTATCATATTTTCTTTTTCCTCAATTTTTATACCTATTTAAAAAAGAACTATGGGATAAATTTTTCTTATTACTTTTGGTAGGATTTTGAGAGAATAATCTTTTTATTTAGGTGATTTTGAATTCATTTTAAATAGAATAAAGTGAAAAAGTTAAAAACCACTAATGGAGGGTCTGAATTGATTTACTTTTGAAAGTTTAGGATTTACATTGATACAATTATTAGTTTGTAGTTTTTTAATTGATATAACCCAAAGTAAGTTTAGGAGTATAAATGAATTTTTTCCTAAATTTAAAGGAAAATGGGTGTCAGATACAATAAAAATATAGCAGCTTGAACTATAAAGATAAAGAGAAAGAACTTGAACCGTTAGATTCCACGGTCTTTCTGGTTCTGCACATAGAAGGTCAAACAGTACACCAGTCGGTATATGCCTGAGAAGAATGCACCAGATTCTATCATGAGCAACACAATCTTTTGCCAGGACTGTTAATTCTGAATAAATTAGTAAAACTATAATCTTCTAAAAGGTGAAATCCTGACATACTAAATGACTATGGAAATATTGTTGTCAAACTAAACTGACAATTACTTTGGGTTATATTGTTGTCAAACTAAACTGACAATTAAGTCAAAGACATTAGCCAAGAATCCACTTGCGCAATCTCAATTTATTATTTTCTATTACCAGCTTAAACACTCTTGTTCTTCCAGTTACAGCCCTGAGCAGTTATAGACCATTTGAAACAAATATCTATAAAATCATCTTAAAACTTCTATGTCTCCACAAAAAAACAATAAACATAATAATTAAAGCAGCCATTTGACAGATTTGACTTGAGATAAATAAATAAATTTTCAGGAGAGGCAAGATTCAAAGATACTTTCTGAAATCTTGGGAGCTTATTTACTTTAGCGCCTCTAATTGGAGTGTTCCTTGTAGAAGTTGTGACACTTTTCGCCTTTTTTTTTTATGTCAATTCAAAAGTGTCAGTCTATTGGCATACCATTATACTCACGAAAAAAATGCTCATTTTCAAAAAAAAAAAAAAACATTAAAAGCTAAATTTGGGCCTTCTCCTAGCAACTAGTCACCGAATGACACCAAGCACTCCAAAGTCCTTTGGAAGGATATTTGAAAAACCAAAAAGCTAATCTCTTACTGAGTTTCCCATTCTTTTGATGGTCTTAGTGCCTTGACCACATCAAGAAGATCCCAGATTGCAAGTAGCTGGCTCAAAAGTTGGAAACCACCTATTAAGCTCAATATGCCATCGCAAAAGAAAGCCCACAAAAAACCTCTGAGGAGCAAACCTGATGCCCTACACTACTCAACCATAAGTTCATCCACATGCCCACACCATTGGTGTCAAACAATCTATTTGCATGGCCCAGTGCTCCCACCATGCACCCCTGGTCTCCACCGCCCATCAGTGTTTTCCTCACACAACCCATCATTGTGCATCCATAAAGGAAGCCCATGCCCACGTAGGCCTATCAGCACAAGCCAGCATGCACTTACGGCCATACGCCCTTTGTCTAGACCCTGCCTTGCAACAACTTGTGTCTTTGCATGCTGCCTTAATGCCCTAGGCATGTTGCCCGACACCCATGTTGATCAACGATGACCTAGATGCACGCCCACCAGCTGCTTGTCGTGCACCACTCTTACGCCCACGTATATTGTCTTGTTGCCAACCTTGCCTCTTTCAATTTTTGCAATTTTAACTCAATGTATGATTCTTAGGAATGAAGGTTAGATGGATCAATGGTCAATTATCTTACAATTCCCATTTTTAGAATAGTTTTTTAATTATCCCTTTATTGTTTAGGATTTTCAAGCTCTAGAGTCTTTAGATTCTCCATATTTCTCACCCTTGGTTATATAAACCCAAGGAATGTCATGTTCTTCTTAGACATTGATGATGAACGATATTTGATTACTTTTCTTGACACAACAGAGTGTCAGTTCCCTTTGCAAGCCTAGTGTTAAGATTGCATATCTTCAAACATTCAAGTTCGGTTACCAAACTTGTGAAGTGTTTGAACCTGAGATAAGAATGAATTCTCTAATCTTTTCATCATAAACCATAAGTAATATGTTTCTAACATTTTCGTAGGTATTTTTTTTGTATTGATACGAAAATGTTGAGGTTCATGGTTGGGATGTTTCCTACACCAAAGCTTTTAGTGTTGTTGTATCAAGACCCTTGGAGAGGTAATACCTCCCTTGCTTCCTCTACCCACAACTATATTCCCCTTGTGTTGATTCAAATACGATAGTTGCCCAAATTTAGTCAATGAACTTTTGATTTGGAATTTGCTCACAAGAAATTCTAATGGCAAGGACTTTGCATATGGACTCTCTCCTTCGTGACATATTTAAGGTTGATCCTCCTCCAGTTCCCCAGATTAATGGTCTTGTAAAGGAAATTGCTCTAAAGTCTAAACAACAGCAACACCATGACAAAATTCAGAGGAGGAATCTGCATCCAGCTCTCTCCCCTAATTGGTTTGGTCTTTGCAAAAGGACCTCAAAACAGCAATACCACATTTTTGTTCATTGCCAATTCGTCACCACCATGCGGAATCCTATTACAACCTACTTTTGCTATGCCCATCCATGTGATAAAGACATTAGTTCCAATCTCACTCCCTCCTTTTTAGTTCAACAAAACGCAGGATGGAGAGATTTAAACATCTAACCTCTTGGTCGAGAGCATATACCTTAACCAGTTGAGTTATAGTCATGTTAAGCCTCACTCCCTCCTACAAAACCATCCCTCCAAGGAATAGGCTAACTTTCTATGGATCAGTTTCATCACAAGTTTCTAATGGATGTAACACACCTTAGTCTTGGTGTTTGGGGAAAACTTCCCCCTTTCTTGGGGATCACGTCCTTTAGACAGCGACTTGATGGTGTAGACTTAACAAAACTTTTAGTAATCATCCTTTAACAGATATAACACACCTTAGTCTTGGTGAAGGCTCTCTTTCCCTCTCATTTCTTTTGCTTTACCTACGAAATTGTTTCCCTTCAACCATTTTCTTTTATCATGAATGTCTATCATCTTCTTCCATTCTAAATCACTAGGTTGAGATGAATATCTTATCCTATTTCTTCTTTCTATAGTTTTCAATATTAACGGAATTCCTTCCTACTAAAACATAGTACATATTACTAATTTAACACGTCTCAATTTTCAGCTTTCCTCTACGTGTACCTTGTGAGACATACGCAATAAGAGAAAGAAAGAGTTCTATCAAAAGCGAAGAAGTAGCAAGAACAGTTATACAAGACAGCCAGAAGTACAACCCCAAGAGACACAGAATAACGGAGAAGAGCGGTGTCGTAGTAACAAAAACAGAGAATAGTAGTAGATTATTAGAGAAAACTCAAACTGATCTACAAAATTCGAAGAAACCATTAACAAAGATGAAATTTAAAAGAGAAAAGAAGAGCGTACCATTTGAGGGGCAAACCCTTGTACTCAAACCAAATGGTGTCCACTCCAGGAGGAAGCGTACTACTGAAGTAAGGTTTAATCTGAGAAGCCAACAGAGGCAAGTAGCCAATCCGAGGAGCCAAGACCTAGAGTAGATCAAAATACAAAATTCCACATGGAAAGCAATTCGATTCAGTTCAATCAAAGATCGATGTACTTGGGGGTACAGTAGACACATAAAAAAATCATCCCTTATTCAAAACTTCAGATTGAAAAACACAAAGAAGCAGGAAATACAAACAACCCTTGTAAAGAAAAAAAGTCAAATTTCCCAGAGGAAAAGAGATAAATAAACAGAATGAGGCCATGATATTCATCTGTTGATCAAATTGAGAGCCGGAAATTTGATAGTTAGAAAAGGGAAAGTGCAGCAGCGAAGGGAGGAAACAGAGAAATACCATTGCAGGCGGTGGAGGAGGGATGGTGGTGACTTCAGACTCATGGAGATGAATCTGTAATGGAATTGCACCTCCCCAGATGTACCTCAGTGCTTCCATGCCCCCTCTCTCTGTCTCTCTCTCTCTCTCCCTCCCTTCTGCTTCTTCTGCTTCTTCTTCTTCTTCTTCTTCTTCTTCTTCTTCTGCTTCTTCTCTCACTCTGTTCTGCTCGTCAATACAGCATTTTGGTCATTTGCTTCGATCTTTTTTTTTTTTTTTTTTTTTTTTTTTTTTTTTTTTTTTTCTCGTTGCTTTCCTGAAATACCTACCTCCTTCATGATTCGCTTACAAGATTTCATTTTCTCAAATTTAAAATATTTAAAATAAAAAAAAAATAACCTTTAATTTTGTGTTTTTCTAATACCAATTTAATTTGTGTATTCTCTTCAAAAACAATTTTTGTCAAAAATTTTGTGTTAAAACATGAATTTATGAACTAATTTGGTTAAAATTTAAAATAAAAAAAATGTTTTTGATGCAATTATATATATAATTTAATTGTTTTAGTTTTTTTTTGGTAATATAATTTTTTATTAGTTCAATATTTGTTAATAAATAAATACATATTTAGTTGGGTTGGGCTGGTGATTTTTAAATCAATTGTTTAATTATCTTATTAAATATTCTAATTGTAATCATTTGGGTCCTTTTTTAATAGGGTAGATCAAATTCTTTAACTTTTTCAAATTTTTTTTTTAATAATTAGTATATAATTTGAATTTTATATGTAGTAGAAGTTTAAGTTTTTAATTTTATATGTGACCTATTTTAAATAATTTAAAATTAAAAAATATTAAATTTATAATTTTAAAAGTTTATGTATAAAAAATACCAATTTTAAAATTTAGAGAGAGAATTTATAATTTAACAAAAGAAATAAATAAAAAGAATAAAAGCTTTGAATCGTAAATGCGGAATTAAAAAATCTAAGCTTATTTGGGCTTAACTCAAATTTTTATAATGGGCTTAGATTAGATTATTTAGCTTTGATCCGGTCCATATTTTTACCAAGTTTGAGATAAATTAGACTAAGTTTAGGGCATAGGTCTGATACTACGTTAATAATCACTTTGTTAGATGTTTGAGAATTTTATTGTCAGTTTAAAAAGCATGACTCTGATACCATGTTGATACTATGTTAGCAATCTTTGAAGATTTTATAGTTATGGCTGTTTAGAGCATGACTCTGATACTATATTAGCAATCACTTTGTTCGATGTTTGAGAATTTTATTGTCATGGCTCTGATACCATGTTGATACTATGTTAGTAATCACTTTGTTCGATGTCTTATGGTTTTATGGTCATGGCTGTTTAGAGCATGGCTCTGATACTATGTTAGCAATCACGACTCTCCATAATAGTACAATATTGTTCACTTTAAATATAAGCTCTTATAGTTTTACTATGGGCTTTCCGAAAAGACATTTATACTAATGAAGATAGTATTCCTCACTTATAAACACACGATCTTCCACTAAATTAACCAATGTGTGACTCACTCCCAATAATCCTAACATATAATACTTAAAAACTCGAGGAGGTATACACCAACTTTATAGATAAAAACATATTAAATTCATATGTATGAGTAGAGATAGTGATTAAAGAATTAAGCAATGGGGGAATAAAGTAAAGAATTAAGTAATTGGAGTTTAAATATTTGAATTCGTGACTCAAATTATGATTACAAATCCTTATAATATCTACCACAGATCCGCTGCAACTCAACTGTAAGTGCTAAGTAACTGATTAAATAAACACTTTTTTTAAAAAGGTGGCGGTGGTGGGGGTAGTGGTGGTGATGGTGGTGGTGGTGGAGGAGGGGACCAGAGCAGCAACATGGTACTCGCCGGTGGCTCTCTGCATGACGGACCTGTCCTGTCTTGGATGCTGTGCTGAGCGGCGCAAAGCCAAAGCTGTCGGAAACTGCCATGGCTGTCACAAAACTGTACTCTCTATTATATGCTTATCTAAATCACTTTCTTTTGGCAGCTGTGCGAGAGCGATGGAAGGGAAGATTGGATTTTTGCTCTTATATTTCCAAAAATCTTCTTTAAGGGTGTTCATATGATTCGAAAGTTTAAGCAATTCATTATTTTCCATTTGGGTTCGGTTGAATTTTTGAAAAAACCGACAAATTTGAGTCGGTTCAAAGTTTTTTTACCCGACCAACCCGGAAATAAAGTTACAATTCAATTCAACTCTAGCCCTATTTAAAAGACATTATAAGTATTAAGAATATTTGATATCTGTAGCCAATGTTAATGATACTGTTACGAATCACGACTCTCCACAATCGTATGATATTGTCCACTTTGAGCATAAGTTATCATGGCTTTGCTTTGGGCTTTCCCAAGAGGCCTCCTACCTATGTAGAAAGTATTCCTCACTTATAAACTCATAATCTTCCACTAAATTGACATCACTTCCAATAATCCTCAACAAATATCTCGTTACTTATAGATGTTTGATTCTTAAGTTTTATGAAATTTTGGTTATTAATATAACATAAATAAACAATCCAACTAAACCCAATTTGAAAATATTGAGTTGGGTCGGACTGTAAACTCTATTTGGGTTGTTCATGTCACAAACCCAGCCAACTCAAAATTTCGAGTTTATCCATAAGATTTTTCCAACCCCATCTAACCCATGTACGTCTCTAACGAGAATTAAAAAAACAAATTAACTGGATCAGTGAGACGATCTAGATAGTTCATAGTCACACTGTTCAAAATTTTAAAGAATTTCAGGAAAGAGCATAAATAATATACAGAGTTTTAAAAGAATAAAGTAGACGAGTAAGTGTACTATTGTAATAAAAGTAATATCTCGAGTACCCTCGAGAAAGGCAACACTGTTTGATTGAGGTAAGGCGTTTTCATTAATTTTTGACATTCATTTTTGTTTGATATCCAATGGATCAATAAAATAAGCTCAAACTCACGTGGAAGATTATGATACGTGAGAATCGAAGTTAGGATTCAGTTGGGAGTGTTTGCCTAACTTCAAAATAATATATTATATATTTATATAACCAATGAAAGCTTCAATTTTTTTCTTTTTTTTGTTTGTATGGGTTCTACAAAACAAAAGGAGGAATCCTCTTTAAACATGTGCTTAGGCCTTCTAGTGCCTACTTAATAGCCTTGCCTTTATAGCCTATTTTCCTTTTAAAATATCCACCCAACTTCCTCTTTCATCCCTAACCATACTTTCCCGTTACGATGCTCGCACCTATCTTTCGTTATGTGCAAAACTGAGGTGGGTCGACTTAGTTAGACGATAGACAATGAGTGAAACCCAGCTCGTAGACATGTATTTTTCTTACCTCTCTGTTATTACACTATTTTGATTTTAAAATATGGGGGAAAGTTCGTATTCCTTCCCCGAGAGTACTTCTCGATTGGAATGACTGCACCTATCTTTTGTAAGCTCACCTAACCACGAAGTTGAAAAAAAAAAAAAAAAATTTTGTCACGTGAAAAACTGTAGTTGGACGACTGAGTTGAACGGTAGAAAATGAGTGAGACCCAGCTTGTAGACGTGTGTTTTTCTTACCTCTTTGGTTGATAGCATTGCCTTTATAGCCTATTTCAAGTTCCTATTCCATCTCCAACAATACTTCCGTGTTGGGATGACCGCACCTATCTTTTGCATGCTCACCTAACCACAAAGTCAAAAAAAGGAAATTTTTGTCACGTGAAAAACTGTGGTTGGACGACCGAGTTAAACTATAGAAAATGAACGAGTCCTAGCTTGTGAGATCCCACGTAGATTGAGGAGGAGAATAAAACATTTTTTACAAGGGTGTGGATACCTCACCCCAGCAAACGAGTGGAAGCCCAAAAAAGACAATATTTGCTTGCAGTGGGCTTGAGCCGTTACACAGCTCGTCGACATGTCTTTTTCTTACCTCTCGATTAATAAATCTACCTTTGCTATACATATATGGTTTTAGATGGGTACAACTAGCCGGTTTTTACCTCGACCTTCTTGAGATTGATTCTTGAGGAACAGAAGCGTTTGATAACTATTTGTGTTTGGTAACACTTTTCGTTTCGGATTTTTTTCGTACTCAACTAGATAAGACACGAGTTTTTAAGGTAAAAGAAGTCAGAGAGACTCTGATTTCCTAAACAAATCAGCCCCTTGATCTTGACTCCAAATGTGATTCTCAACAAGGATCTTTAATATTCCTTTATCCATTTCCCATAATTAAACAACATCAATAATTAACCCACCATCTCTTTCTCTCTCTCTTCTTCCCCACTTCGCCCCTCTCTTATTTGCCTTCATTCAATCTTCTCCTCTGTTCAACATTCTGCAGTTTGGGCTTGTGTAGAACCAACACCACTGAGTTATGAAACCATTTCTTGATCTTCAAAAGGAGCCTTCTTGTTTGGCAAATGATTCTGATATTAGTAGCCAAGTTGGTTCTATCTGTTGCGGGTCGAGGACTCCTCCACCTTCTCCTTCTCCTTCTCCTTCCACTCATCCAGGATTTAAGTCGGTTTGCCTCGACTTGACTCTCAACTTTAACATCGTTGAAGATATTGGAACACGTCCCGATTCGACGCGATTTTCATTGTCGAGCACAAGTGATCAGAGTAGTAATGAACCAACGGCTGTCCCAAGGGTATTTTCTTGCAACTACTGTCAGCGCAAGTTCTTTAGTTCACAAGCTCTTGGTGGTCACCAGAATGCACATAAGCGCGAGCGAACGATGGCGAAACGGGCGATGCGTATGGGCATTCTAGCTGAAAGATATGCTAGTCTAGCTTCTTTACCATTGAAAGGTTCATCATTCAAGTCCTTGGGGATCAAAGCACACTCTTCACTACTCCATGGAATGACTGCACCAATGATGCCTATTGACATCAGGAGCAGTGCTAGATTCGAACCGGAACCGGGATATATAGGCATGCCGATTTTCTTGGAGGATGATGAAGCAGACGTTATGTGGCCGGGTAGTTTTCGTGCAATGGCAGAAACTAGAAACACTCGTGAACTAACTCAACCAAGTTTCAGATTGACCGATCTTTCAAGCATAAGCTCAATAGAGAAGACATCGATACAGGACGTAGAAAACTCGACCCCTGATCTCACACTTAAACTCTAAGAGGCTTATATGATGAGGGATCATCACTATTTCTGCTTTTTCTCTGTACAGTAAGTGCAAGTTTCAATCAAACACAACTTAGCTTTCCCATTTTAAGTACTTATTATCAGTCTTTGCTTGCTATAAGTCATTTTCCTTGCTTAAGGGAGCTCCTTTACAAGCATTTTCTTGCTTTCTAGTCCTTCTTCTTCTGCCATAAACATCCCCTTACCTTATAGTAATGCAAGTGCTCTGCCATTTTGTCCATTTCGTTTGACCTTGGTTTTTACTTCACACATAGTTGGGCTCTTATATATGTAATTTTGGTATACTTTATGCGTGCGCTCTCGGGCTGTAGTTCCACTTTCACGGAAGAATCGACGAGCTTTTTCAAAAGATTCCAAAGCGCACACTCGAAAGTGCTTCGAATTGAAATTAGTCATTCGTTGTTCGAGACCGGTTGAGAATTTGGAAAACAAAAAAGAAAGACCTCTTCCGACGCGCACGCACGAGAAAAACTCTAATTCATTGTTACCACAGGCGATTCTGAAATATAGGCCGATTACTGAGCCCCACACCACTTAGGGTGCAAGCCATTCAAGAAACAAGCTATTACAGCGTGCGACTGGAACTGTAAGGAGCCGAGTAGCAAAACTGTAGTATAGCCTTGAAGTAGTGAAGAATGCTTTTTGAAAAAGTGTTTATGGAAAAAAGCTTACTTTCGAAAGGTACTTTACTCGGAGAACTTTTACTTTCAAAATCATTTTAAACTCAAATCTAAACTTGTAATCATTGAGGTGACTGGTGGTTCGATCTTTTATTAGATGAATCTTATACTTTTATTAAAAGAGTTACCAACTAAGATCTATCATGATTTATTTAGTTTTTTACAATGATATGATAATGTCTCTAAAACATATACTAGTTGAGTAGACATGACGTGCAAAGACAAATGATAGACGTATATCTTTCTCATTTATCAAGCAACATAGAAATATCAATTGATTTTAAAATTTTTGCCTACTTCAATGCATAACTCAAATGGTTAAAGTATATATGCTCGATCAAAAAGTTAGAGAGGTTCAAATTCCTCTCACCAACACGAAGTTAGAGAGGTTCAAATTCCTCTCACCAACACGTGGAACTGAAAAAATATTTTCGAATGACTTTTTAAACAAGAACGATAGATATTAGTTTATTTTAAGATCGAACTTGGTAGAATTCGATTGTTTATAATCCAAACTTTGAACCAAATTCTAATTATAGGTTGGAAGTGATATTGAAATGTATATAAAGGATCATAAACTTTAGTTTCCCATCTTCACATTGAAGCTTTACAAACATTCATTTCATCTGGGAATTTTTGTAAACAAGACATGGTCCAAGAACATAAACCAAAGTCCAAGCTACCAGAAAAGTAAAGCAGTATTTTACCGGCAGTTTTCGAAACCCTTCCACCCCCTCCCCTCCTTCGTTCTATGACTTTAAGCATTGAACAAGAACCGCAGCAAACCAGAGAGCATTTACAAGAGAATTTGGTGCAGACATGGTTAGTTTACCTGCCCTGCTGCATTTCTGTTCCACGACAAATAGGATGGATCACCGAGAGGCCTGCATAACATTAATCAAGTTATTATTGGATGTTCAAGAACAACTGATGAAATATTATCAAGCATTTCAAGCTAAATCAAAAACGTCTCAGATTTTCCTTTACAGGAGTTTTAACTTGTATTTGTCACAAATTATACAGAACTTCCATGGAGAATGCGAAATCTTAGCCTCATACAGTTGATAAGAAATAGGGTAGTAATTGGAATGGGTCTTCTCCAAGAGGCAAATCAACTAAGAACAGAGAAAATAACGAAATGTTATCAAGGGAAGAAATCATCCACCCTTTTAAGGACGACCACCAATGGCAGTTCTCTGTAAAGCCTACCGAGATTATCACAGAGGCGTTTGTTTAGGAACTTGATATAATTCGGACGTACCCACCAAGAGAGCTCAAAGAGTTTCCGAGATATCAATGATCTACTTTATCTTTGACACTATATGCACCAAAATCATCATGATATTATACCAGCCCATATAGGCCTGGACAATTCAAATCAGAATAAAAGTTAAGAGTTGTCAAAACTCCATACTTGGAGATATTGAAAGGAGAGAAAAATCTATCTAGACTAGTTCATTAGTTTTTAAGATATCCATATTTAAGAAACTTCTTGGAAATACCAGACTAGCTATTATCCATATTTAAGAGACTTCTTGGAAAGACCTTGATCATATGCTGTGAGATTGTCAATTTTCTCAGTACCCTTGGAATGGACGAGACCATTCGGTGTTTGTGAAGCTCAAAATAGAGATGGTAGATCTATAATGGAGGAGGTACTTATGAATTCTCCTTTTAGAGAGGAGCAAAGTGTTGTGGCATGCGAGATTTTTTTTTTGTAATTTTATGGGACAATTGACTTGAGAGGAACAATAGAATCTTTAGAGAGGTTCAGATGAAGAGGTTTGGGAGGTAGCTATGTTTAATGTTTTTGTGGGCATTGATCACTAAGCCTCATTGTAATTGTGAACTTGGTCTTGTATATTAGCACAATTTTTTACCCCCAAAAAAACCAACAAACACATCTTCCATCACACAAGCACAATGACAGCAATTTCCAATGGACAAACTCTCGTATAGGTTGAAGCGACCCCATTCCGATACTTGAGCTTACTCGTTCCATCAAAATCAAAGCATACAACTTCTTCCAAATCCTATATTAGTGAATAAAATATCTCATCTTTGTCCCAACAAAAGGTGCAAAGGCATGCAAACTTCCAGCACAACTACTAATAAAAATGAAAAAGAAACAGAAATATTTGCAACTAGCAAGTTGTTGATTAACATTAATAATGGAAGCCCTGTTTCACGAAGATACGAATTTAAATCTAAAGAACAGAGAGCAGTTGCATTTGTCATATTCTGTAAATTTCATCAAGTGAATATCTTTCCCTAAATTATTAAATGTAGCAGATCTTTGTAAGTTTAGAAGAGAAATGTATCTCACCTTGGCTTGATGACGTAAAGGAGTATGAAGGATATCGCTAAAAACAAGCACAGTCCTCCAACACTAAGATAAGCTATGCCTAGAAAATCGTTCTTCCCACCGATCCAACTTGAGGTTGAAAGAACCAGCTTCTTTTTACCACCGAAGCTATACGTATTATAGTTGTTTTCTATCACCACTGTTATTATATCATTAGCTTCAAAGTTTGCTTCTATCTTCCCATATAGTTTCCTGAAGGTGGGCAGTGCAGCAGTTCGCATCCAAACAATAAGATCCTCTTGCTGGCTCAGCTGTTACACACAAAAAGGTAAGTATATTTATCCATTAAAGAGAAAAAGCGGTATAGAATGCAAATTAAGCATACTCACAGGTATGCTCTCATTTAGTTTTGCACCACCAATCAAAGTCCCACTCTGGAAGTTTTTAGGATAGACATCAGATCCAAATTTCTTTTCTCGGTCGCTTTTCCAGGCTATGTCCTTGCTGATATGTAGTGCCTTATTCTTCATAGAAAAACCATACGTATCATTGAACAAACTCCATGCGATGAGGCCACAAGGGACGATTGGAGCCCCTTTCCCAATGGTTGCTTCTGGTGCACATGTTTTTGTATCTGCTTCAGCTGCCCTGCTTCGTAATTGCTTATCACTTCTGCTTTTTACATAACTGATGCAAATGCAACAGAAAAATATATTAATATGAAGAGCGAGAACCAGAAATGTTGTGAAGACTTGAAGTACACTTGAACAAGTAGGTAGGCTTGTATCAGTTAACACGTGACACGATTTCCATACTTCAGATCTTTACTTTACAAACTAAATCACGTTCTTCTTTACTTTAATAAGTTACATGACCTTACTTGAACATGGATCTGTTTCATAGATCGTACAGCACGTCCTTGAGTTCTAAATAATAAGCTATGATCATACTCACAAATCATGAAATAAACAGTACCCTTCTGTTCGCTCATGAACAGTTTATTTCTCCCATAGTCAAGACTACTAAGTTTTTTGGTCGATTTCCACATACCGTCGGTGATTCTGATAAAAGTTATCAAGCTGGTAATAGATGTAGACCGGACCTTTCATTGGTTTAGGAACCTGAAAAGCATTCAGTTGGAAGAACTCTTTAAGACAGATAAATTAAGAGACAAATATGAAAAGGAACCCAAATCCAGTCTTCTCTTTAACAAAGACATTAGAATCTGTACTTACAATCAACCTCCTGCTACAGGTTTTATTAGTTGTACTGTCTTTAATAAACGTAAGAGGATCACCGCGATACTCAGAAGGAAGGCAATCATGATCGTATTGGTCCACAATTTCAACAACCTGAGTATTATGTAAAGCATATGGCTCAAGTTAAGCATTTAGTAGTTCAAAACTAAATTAATAGATAAAAACTGAATTTTATCATATTTGCAAGGATGTGGCAGATGAGAAGGTACTTGTTCTGATGCAAATAACGAAGCAATGCCTATCGGGATAAAGATAATGCCAACAGCAACGAAGGATGTTATAACCTGAAATCAAATAGTGACACCAATAAAAAGAGTGCATAATGCTACGACAGCGACCAAATCAGAAAACAACTTCAAATCTCTTTTAGGAATACCCATCCTGGTGTTAGAATTGGTTTGCAAGCAGGAAGCTCTTGCTGTGTAAATCTAGAATCTGCAATTCAATTAACAATAAAGTATGAGCATGAACCAAATGGCCATAACATTGCCAATAGAATCGACCTTACTTCAATGATAGATAGCAGAAATACAGAACCCCATGACATGAGAATGAAGCATACAAATGGCTAGAAGGAATTGCATTTAAAACGATTATATCGCGACGATGCACAAACATGAATTCTGATGGACCCAGAAGCACAACTACATAGGTTTTCTTCAGATGAATTATACAAACAATGCCCAAATAACGATGAAGTACGAGAACACGGGTTAAGAGGTAAACTTCAAACAGATTTAGGCATAGAATGGAAGAGATTGCATACGAAAAATCAAACAGCCATTAACAATCAATATATAAAAAAGAAAACAAAACAAAACCTAAAGAAAAATTGCAGGACTCCTTAACATGAGAATGGAGCATAAGAATGCTAGAAGGAACGCATTTAAAACGATTAAAATGCAAAAGAGGCACAAACATTTCAGACCCAGAAGCACAAACCAAA
Source organism: Cucurbita pepo subsp. pepo (assembly GCF_057944985.1). Classification (NCBI taxonomy): domain Eukaryota; kingdom Viridiplantae; phylum Streptophyta; class Magnoliopsida; order Cucurbitales; family Cucurbitaceae; genus Cucurbita; species Cucurbita pepo. The sequence continues at coordinate 4,564,782 of NC_141800.1, read as the reverse complement.
AGATTTGCTCCACAGAAGTGCTTCTCTTAAACTTTACAAACAATGCCCAAAAAGCAATGAAGTACAAAAGAATAGGTCGTATACAAAAACCCAAAAGAACAAACAGAATAATTCTTAACAATAGTTATAAAAATTAACACGAACAGAACAAACGAAAACTAGAACAAAAGTAGATATATGACATTTTGGTATCTTCGATTGCTTGGGCGGAGTGGACGAATCAGAATCAGAATCTCCATGCTGCATTCTACTTGCCGAGCTCGTTGCCGCGTGAGTATTATTCATTTCTACGCACCAACAAGAAGAGAACAAGGTTATTAATCTTCAATCTCATCTTTCTGCAATTTTTTCCCCTTTTCTTTCGAAATCGAATAGTGGGTTACAACAAATCTTTATCTTTCTCTTATGGGTTGATCGATGATGATAAAAGAAACACAAGATTAAGGGAAACATTGATTTGGGTGTGGAGGAAATTCAAGAAAAAAGACGAAAATAAGTTAGAAACGCGACCTGATCGATGAATCTCATCCGATCGGTGGCCCTTGCTTCACATACCCAGTTACTTTTCCGTAATGCTGCCCAAACATATCACCCATAATCGAGATTTAGTGGAAGTACCTTCGCGCGTTTTTCAATTTTTCTTTTTTTTTTTTAATAATTTTTTTCTATTCTATTTTGTAAGAATTTCTTTATTATGCCTCATCTTTTTGGGATTCTTTCAGTCCTAATCAAGATTTAGAGAGTTGAATCCATGTCTATACACATGTCTCAGTCAACTCCTTTTACTACCCTCCTCTCCTCTTTTTGTCTTTTGAGATTCAACTCTTTAATTTTTATTTATATGGGAAGCTAAAGATTTTAGTACCTTATAAATTTATGAGCATAACTCAAATCGATCCAATATAATATAATCTATTTTCACTATAAATTCATGTGACCTTTATTTTAGCTCCACTCAAAATGTCTTATACTAACAAAAATATTTTTGTCACCGGTGGTTTCAAATTTTCATTTGTTTGAATTTGTTAGAAGGTTGTAGGGTTCAATGGAGCGTGTTCTGTTTTTGGTGATTCTTTATTTGTCTTGCCAAATTGCAATTTGTGGGGCTGGTTTTCGTCTTCTTCGTCCTTGGACTCTACCATGGATCCTTTTAAGCATTAAAGTGTTGCTGAATTTTCCATGGAGGGTTTCGATGATCGAAAGGGGGGTGAGGCGAATTGAGAATGCTAAGAACAAATTGACTTTGTCCAATTGTTTCTGGGAAAGTGCTTATAGGCATCTATTTGAGGGCTGCTCTGAGAAAAATTCATATGACATTTTTGATTCCTTGAATTCTCTTGGTATTCAAATACAACAAGTGGCTCAAACGTCAAGGAAACGAGAAGATCACATGGTCACTTTGCTAAACCACTCAAAAGAAGTTTATGAACCATCCAGGAGTTATCTGAAGAAATTGAAGATTTTGATTATGATCTTCCAGAGGAAACAGGGGAGTAATAACATAAACAAGAATGATCAACAGTGAATTGTTGTTTCATTTTCATTTACCCCAAGAACAAAAAATTAGGATTCATCAATGAGCGTGCTTGAATTGGGCATCTCAGCAGCACAACCATACCTACAATTAGAACGACGTCTTTAAATTTTCAACATGTTCATAATATAGCATCTTGAGCCCTGTGATCACAATATGGATGAAGGATTGAGTTCAATATTATATCTGATAACCTTTGATCTTTTGACAGATCTTTCTTTCCTTTTTTTTTTTTTTTTTCAGACAGATCAGAATCGATGGTGGAGCATCTTAGCCTCTACAATTACTAGAAGAACTAAAGCTCCTGAAATTCAGTTAGACAGAAGGGCCAGCATACAAGGTGCAGACATTAGCACAGATGTTTCCGAGGTAGATATATCCATTTCACCCAGAGACCTTTCCTTGATAACATTAGCGTTTACGTAGATGTTGTTTATACAATAAGCTTGTTGTTTGTCAAAAATAGAATTACAAATACACTGGTTTACAATCACTATCAATGGATTCTTTTACAGCATCCATCACTAGCTGTGTCTTCCTGCTTATCTGTGGCCACTTGCTATCAGGACGAGACCCTGTTGTTTTTATGGCCCCTACAAGCCTGGCGAACTCTGCAACCATCAGAGCCTCTTGTGGTAGCTCATTAACCACCTCAACTTCTTCAGGTCTTGTGTTCCATCCAATATGGAGTTCTGCAAACTTTGCTCCTGAGGTGAACTCAAATGATGCTGAAGTCTCTTGGTAAGGGATGATGAAGTCGTAAACGTTCAGCGATCCACAGGCACCAGATATGGCTATGTCCATGGAGGTATGAGATAGGAAAGAGCAATGAATTGTTGCAGATGTTTCGTTTGATGTTTTACCCCATTGAAGGGAGGCTGTGCAGGACAAGATAACACCTGCTGAATTCTTGGTAACATCTGGTAGCGCATGGACTTGTGTTGGCAATTTGTAGTCCTTCGCCCACAAAAGGGCCCCTATGCAGTACCAGGCCAAGTCTCCCAATGCACCCAAGGCATCCAGGTCCGGTTTCACTCTTATATTTTCCTCAAGAAATTGTTTTGTTCCTGATGTTGTTGATGTGCTGTGAATCTTGAAATTGCAAAAAGAAACAATACTCGTCACTTGCAGCATTTAGAGGTTTTTCTGGTTAAAAATATGCTAAATTACATGAATGGTTCTACTTCTACGTAGCCTTAATGTCATTGTTAATTTTTTAGGTGAGATCCCCACATCGGTTGGGGAGGAGAACGAAGCCTTCTTTATAAGGGCGTGGAAACATTTCCTTAGCAGACACATCTTAAAAACATTGAGGGGAAGCCAAAAGAGAACGCTTAAAGAAGACCATAACTCCTAGTAGAGGGAAAGCTTAGAGAGGACAACAGAAAGCATACGCATTTTAAAAACCTCGAGGGGAAATACAAAGGCCAAAGGGGAATGCTCAAAGAGGACTCTTAGCAGAGGGAAAGCACAGAGAGGACCACCAAAAGCAGACGCACTTTGAGGGGAAATACAAAGATCACGATATCTGCCAACGGTGGACTCGAGCTTCTAAACTATCTAATATCTAATTTAGTTTATGTTCCTGCCCTTAACTATTGGACTGAATTTGGTTGACAACTTAAAAATGACGACTTAACTTGATTTCAGGACCAATGTGCCATATGAACAGTGTTACTTATTAGGACCAAAACCCCTTAAAATTTTAAGATACTGAAGTTGGGAAAAGATCTTACATAGTTAACATGGCCAAAAAGCTTAGTATCAGAGATAATCTCCTTCATTTTGGCAGTTCTAGGGTGATGCAGCCACATAGATCCATCCATGAACTGCACACCGTTCAACTCACAGGCATCAAGAATCTTATCAAGCTCAGCAACGTCCAGCGCCGTGGGTTTCTCCAACAGAATATGCTTCTTCTTCTCAGCAGCCAAAATTGCCCACCGCTGGTGAAGACTGGTCGGCAGTGGCATGTACACGGCATCCACACAAGGGTCGTCGAGAATCTGATCGTATCCTCCGTAAACCTTGACAGTTTTCGGTAAGCCATTGACGGCGGCGAAGTTCAAGGCCTTGTCAAGTGATCGGCTGGCAACGGCGGAGACGGTGGAGTTGGGTGCTGAATTTATGGCTCTGGCTACTTTTCTGGCAATCTCGGCGCAGCCGACGATGCCGAAACGGATCGGGTTCTCCGCCATCTAGGGAAAAGTGAAGAAAATGGAAGGATTACAGAGAGGGCTGTGGAAGAAAGAAGGTCAAGTTGTTTTGGGCTATGGATTTGTGGATGCCGATGTGGTCTGGGTGGCTGTGTGTGGTTTGGACAAGCGGAATGATAAAATGCAGCAGCCAGAAAATAATAATAATAATAATAATAAAAGTAAAAAATTTAAAAGAAAAATAGGTTTTAGAATACGTGGAACTAACTAAGATCTCTAAAAATCTCTAAAAATCTCGACTAACCCTAATAAGATAGATGAGTACCAATGAGATATACGATCAAGATAGATCAATTTATTATATTCTAAGGAGTTAGGCTACCGAGAATGATGCACTCCAAGGGACTAGATAGATTATATGCTTCGACTAGTTCCAAGAAACTAGCCTATGATAAGACGTTAAAACTCCCGGGAGTTAAATTATGAGGAAGAATAAGCTTCGAGGAGCTAAAACTTAAAAGTAGAGCCTACATGTAAGACTTATCAGGTAAAACTAAAAGAATGGTTGAAGAGCCTACATGTAGGTTACTATATTTGGTCACCCAATCATACACACTCGTGCTACTTCTGCAGTTTTCTCACTCCTCAGGTTTGTAGCCAGCTCTTCAGCTGGTTAAGTCGATGTTTGACTTGGTCAATTTTGGTTCAATTCAATTTTTGTTCCGTGTCCAAGTATTATTCGTTGATTTCTTTACTTGTTCAGGTCAAGACATTTTCCTTTAGTTGACTCATTTTTAAGCTTTTTCTCTATAATCAGGCTTAGGGAGTGAGTTCATGTATATGCACAGCAAATGCATAACCTGAAAGTGAAGTGAAGTTCAAGGCCAGATAAATTTTAGGTGATTGCAATTTTCAACCTCAACAGAGGGCTCAGGTAATGCATATTTTTAAATACTCAACATTTTTTCATATGTTCAAATGTTCGTCTAATAAAACTCGTTAGTATTGTTTTTAAGAATGACATAAAGTTCATCAATAATATTAAATAAACAAAAAGATGTACGTGAATAAGAACTTTCTATATAACAATTTCAATTCGATAAGTTTTACATTCATTTAAGAAACGCAATAAACAAGTGGGGACTCAAACGTGTTAACTCATATTTCAATAACTACCAAAGTATTTCATCAAAACAAACCCAAATATGAAATCTAAAAGTATGTTTCAAACCAAAATATGATTTGAAAGTTACCCTTGCACTTACGACATAACTTTTACAAAAAAAAAAAAAAAAAAAATCTAGTAGGATTCATGAAAAATTCTTCGATTTGTGATACATGTTTCGTAGATAGTCAGGACTTTGAGTAATATCCCAAAGACCATTAAGGGAATCGATCGGATTCTTCCTTTACTCGTGTTTGGTTGGAAGAAAAGGAAGATGCTCACACATAGAGGGGAGAGAGGGAGAGAGATTTAGAGAGGTGAAGCAAAAGGGTAGGTCAAAACATTGAACAAAATGACTATATATATCTTCATCATCTTGTTCCCCCCAAGCTAAAATCTGTTCCAATTGTGTATCTCTAATATCTATATGTATATGTCACTCACCAAATTTAGTGTTCTTCCACATCCCACTCTGCTCTGCCTAACCTGAACTCCAAGCTTGGTTTGTTGCAGCATTCTGAATTGTATCTCTTCATTGCACCTGAATCACATTCCTGTCATATACTTTGTTCAAATTCTCCCACACTTTTTTCATCTTTAAAATTAACAACAATCACTCCCAAACATGCTATAAGCCTACCTGAATTTGGTGCATGCATTTCTGCTGCATTTTGGCATACAAACTTGGCCTAATCACATCCATTTCATTGCCGTTTGTTTGTGCCCAAACATCTCTGCAAGATGAAGCAAAAACAATATGATTGAATTTCAAGAACACCCACAAAAACAAAATTCATTTCTAAGATACACAAAATGAGGATTGTTCATTTAGAAACAAGGTAGAATCCCGAATCGGACCCAGCACTCTTAGGATGGCTTTTTGGCTCAATGACCTCGAGCCATTCTAGAAGCGCTTGATCTACAACTCACCCAAACTAGGATTCAAAGGTGAATGACCAAGACCATTTTCTTTCCTTAAACACGTGGAAAAATCGTGTAGTTTGATACCAAATTTAATTTTATGTCTAATAGAATTATGACGTTATCACATTGTTCATCAGTTTCGTTCAAATTGCTATACATTTTTCGAGAAGAAAACTATTAGAGCTAAACGACCATCAAAGCTTCCATTCTATCCAATATACATTCTCTTCACATTCCCTAAGCAAACCCTAACTAAACATTACCCTAAATATTCAATTCCAAACCAAAAACACATATATTTATCACCAAATTGTAAGAGACAAGAGAGAAATGGAAAAATGAATGTAAGTAACCTTGAACAATTAGACCAAAGAGTGGAGGAGCCAAATTCCGAATCGGCCGGTTGCTGGCCGGACCGGTCGGGCGAAGCTCTTTGATCGGAAAATTGTTTGGCGCCATGATCCCCGCTAATTGTCCCCAATGTAGGCGATACCTCATCTTCTCCCGAACCGTCTGATTGGCCTTCATTACCCCAACAACAAATCAAATACCTCAATACTTAGTGAAGATTCAAACGCAAAATTAACGTTTAAATTTACAGATTTCTTCAACTCAATTTGAATTAAGCATAAGAAACAAAACAAAACCAAATTGAATCGAACAGAAGTCCAACACACACTCCAAACGCTCTTGAAGATCGAAAAAGAAATAGTAAAATGAATAAAAAAAAAAAAAGAGAGCCAAGCAATACCAATTACCTGAGGAAGCTGCAGGCTTGTCAGTGGTCTTAACAGTTCGATACATCTGCATCAAAAATAAATAAATAACTCTCTCTTCTATGAACTGTCTATGTTTGTTCATTATATTTGAATCCAAGTTTATATTATTTTGTAATGATGACAACCTTTTCCCCCTCTTTCTCTCTCTTCCTCTATTCTCCACAAACACAAAATTCATTCATTCATTCAATCACTCACCATTTAAGAGAGAGAAAACAGAATGATTTGGTGATTACAATGAAGGGATTTAGAGATGATTACCTGTAAATGGCTTTTCACATGAGCCAGTGTTAGATCCTTCACATCCATCAGCTCAAGAACTGATTTTGGTGTTGCTCCTGCAAAACAAAACCCGGGTTTTGTCCCTTTTCAAATTCGATAAATATACGCTCTACTCTCTAATAATTTCGTGTTTACTTCGATGATGCTCGACAAATTAGTAGAAATTTTGATGATTTTGGACTTTTTCGTCTAAATTTCTGCTAATTAATTGAGTAAACTCACCGACAGGCGAAAACACGAAAAGGGTATTAGTGAAACATGTCGAGAAGATCAAATCGAACAATAAAGAAGAAAAAATGTGATTTTTTTTGGTTGTTTACTTTCATGGCCGCCGAGATGTTCGACGGCGTGAACGAAGCGAGCGTGTAAGGAGGTAGTCCATCGCATTCTAGGAGCCCTCATGCTTCGTTTTGCAGGAAGCTTCTGCAAAAATCTGGATCTCATCATCATTCCATGAGAACAAACATGAGAAGAAGAAGAAGCTGCATTACTATAATTACTATGATTATTATAGTTCAAAGATTTAACTGCTTCTATAGAAACAACCCCATTGTTGAACCTCGGAGACGAGTTATTTCCTCCGATTCCTCGATGATGATGATGATGATGATAACCCATTTGAACAACTCCGTTCGAGTTCGAGTAATTTGGGAAGAAGCAAGGAGATGGAAATTGATGGTGAAAATAATGATCTTTTTGATCCACACCCAAAAATGGAAACGGACGATTGTGATACACGGGAATTCCTTTGATCGGTTGCAACCCGTCAGATGATATGTCGAACATTGAAAGCCCTCGAAGACGAGGAGGCGGTGTTGGAGTATCCAGTGGCACTCCGCTAAGGGAATTGTTGTTGTTGTTGTTGTTGTTGTTGGTTCCTAGAGAGAGCTCGGTGCGAGCTCGAGGGTCGTTTCTTTGAATCAAAAGATCAAACCTTGTTTGTGCAAATCCATGGCTGAGGGTTCTAATTGAAGAGGAAGAAGAAGAAGAAGAAGAAGAAGAAGAAGAAGAAGAAGAAGAAACATTTGGAGGGCTGATTTGAAGAGAGAGATCAGGAAGTGGGGTTGAAGAAGGTTCAATAAAAACACCTTCTAAGGGCATCTTGTTCTTGGTGTTCTTGGTGTTCTTGGTGTTCTTGGTGTTCTTGGTTTAGCAGCTTTTTGTTTGTTTGTTTGTTTGTGGGTAACTTAGTGATGAAGGAAGTGAAAAGAAAGAGGAATTTAGAAAAGGTGGGAGCTTTGGATGTTCTTCAATGGAGGGAAGCTCTTCTCAAGATCTGATTTTTCTTGAGAAAGGTTTCATGGGGGATTCAAAAGATAGGTTTTTTGTTGTAATTTGATAAACCCAGATGGGAAAACTCACAAAAACTTGCAAAAAGCTAAACCCACAAACCCAAATAAACAGAAAAATGGTGTAGAGAGAGAAGTTAAGAGAGAGAAGTTAGGAGAGAGAAAATAAGAGAGAGAAGAAAAAAGATAGAGAAATGAAAAGGATATGGGATTTTGGATTTGGGTTTTGAGTATTATGGTGTTTCTCTCCAGAAAATGACACTAAGAAGAAAGTAAGAGCTAAATTTTGTAGTCCAGTGATGTTCAAATTGGTAATTTAATCTATTACTTAACCTGTAAATCGTCAAATTTACCTTACAATAATTAATTGTTACCCTCTTTAAAACAATAGTGCTAATTCTTACTGTTCCATGAAAGTCCAAAGTGCATGGTTAATTTGGGAAATGATCGTGAATTTATAATCAAATAATACTATTTCCATTGTTACGAAACCTTTTGGAGAAGCACAAAGCAAGCCATGAGAGTTTATGCTCAAGTGGACAGTATCATAATATTGTAGAGAGTCGTGTTCATCTAACATGGTATCAGAGCCCTGCCCTAAAAACTTAGTCATGTCAAAATCCTCAAATGTCGAACCAAAGTATTGAGTCTCGAAGGCATAGTAAAAAATGATTAAGACTCCAAAACTCCAAAAGAAAATGAGTCGGGTTTAATTAACAGAGGCGTACTTTTTTTTTTTATGAATATGTACTTCTAATTAAGAGGGAAATGTCGAAAATGAAAAAATTCATAATAAAATTTTATTTACTATCAAAATTTGGAGTGTGATCCTCAAGAATATATTTGGGAAAATTATCATTATTACCATTTAAATAATTTTGATAAAATATAAATTCATATTTAAACTAAGGACGAATTATTTTAGGAATTATAAAAAAACTTTAAAATTAAATTTAGATATTTAATATTTAAAAAAAAAAAAAAAAGGAAAAAGGGAGAGTTTGGAGAAAAAAATGTTAGAGAGAGAAAGACAGGTTCACGTGTGATTACTTTTTATTATTATTATTATTTTTTTTTTAACAAATAAATTCGTAATGTCCATTTATTTTTATAGGACCAAAATATATTTATTTTAATTTTGAAAATTATAAATAAATACTCTCTTTATTTTTGTACCATGCGAAGTGAACAAAAAAATAATTTCAGTCCTTTTTCAGTAAATGAAACACAATTATTCTAAATATTTACTTGCTTTCATTTATTGGGATTTTAATGAAATAAATAAATCATTTTTAATTTTATCACTTAATATTGGTTCGATTATGCGAGTATAAGTCGTAGGTTTGAATTACGAAACTTGTATTTATTGATTTATTGACATGATATTAAATATTTATATGAATTTTTTTAGTTAAATATTTGAATAATATAAAACTATGTTAACTATAATCGAGTAAGAATGTCAGATAGAACGATCATACTTGTCCCTAGTATAAGGGTTGTCGAGTTGTTCTTTTTTTAAAGAATAAAATATTTTTTAAAAAAATTATACTTGTCTACTGTGAGATCGCATGTTGGTTGAAGAAGAGAACTAAATATTCTTTATAAACGTGTGGAAACCTCTCTCTAGTACAAACGTTTAATACCGTGAGGCTGACGACGATACATAACGGTCTCAAACGGACAATATCTACAATACATGTTACATAAAGACTCAAATTTTGTTAGTTTTTCAAAAATTCAACCCAACCTAAATCGAAAAGAATTTACGAACACTCCTAATAATGCTTCGGTTGGATGAAGTGCAGCATCCCATGAAGAAGGATCTTCTAACTTGGGCATTAGACTCGAGTTATTGGAAAGTGGCCCGACTTCGTGGCCTTCAACAAAGAGATTGATTGTCATGAACGCTTTGGTTAGGTGCTTTCCTCTACATTCGTTATGGTAGACACTGAAACTACGTTCGAATGAAAGTGATTCTAAAAAATACTTAAAATAATTGATAGTTACAACATGTATCAAAAAGTCGTATGTTTTTTTTTTTTTTTTTGATAACTCAATCATAAAAACTCTAAAGTAAAATGTGATTAGCTTTGAACCGTTTATATGTTGAGTCTCTCTGAAATTCTAGAAAGTACGTGAGTGAGAAAAAAAATCATTCTAAAAAGACCCATATTGGTTTATAGGGATGATCTTCACTTTCAAAAACACTTCAAAAAAAAAAAAGTGACGTGGTCATGTCGTAGAGGAATGTCAAGTCCATCAAGTACCGAATTCATATTCTAAATAATCTCACTCTTAGAAGTACGTAAATGGATCATGTAACAGGAAAATATCGAGACTACTTTATTGTATATGTTTCTATTAGACGACACTTCAATTTCAATTCGATACCTGATGGCTCTAATATTCTCGTGCGATATGATATTGTGAGTACTTTATTGTATATGTTTCTATTAGACGACACTTCAATTTCAATTCGATACCTGATGGCTCTAATATTCTCGTGCGATATGATATTGTGAGTACTTTATTGTATATGTTTCTATTAGACGACACTTCAATTTCAATTCGATACCTGATGGCTCTAATATTCTCGTGCGATATGATATTGTGAGGCAACATGTTCCGTGCCCCACCTTATCTTTCTGTTCGATCTTGGTTGATTTTTTATGGTGTCACATCTCTAATTTCTTTTTCTGGGAGAGTTGTTTTATGATTGGTAGAGGTGTGGGTATGCATTAAATGCTTAGTTGGTTGTATTAAATGCTTGCTTGGTTTTACTTTATAAGGAACATCTCTCTTACAAATTGCACATCTTGTAGGGTCAATTTTCAATTTACATGCATTCAATTTTGTTCGGAAATCACTTTTTTCCTAACTTCGACGTTCATTAATGTTCACAATTCTCGCTCTTTCCTCTCCATCACTTTAACCCTCTATGCTTGGTCCACCTCTCACGAACCCGGTAAAAAATACATGAGTTCTTTCGATGTGCTTCGTCCTCACTCATATGCATCACTCCAAGTAAAGCACGTTTAACCACAGAGTTCCTATGATTGAAATACTGAAAACAAAAGTGTATATTATTAGTATTCGTAATAACTTTCAGTTATTTTAAGTCCTATTTTATTCGGGTGTCACATTGTCATAACCATGGTTTTTAAGACACGTGGACACCGCATAACCATTCAATTCATAGTTGATTTGGCCTATCAAAATTCCCAACGTGTCACTTAAAAACAAAAAACATGATCCTTATTACAGACAACCTTACTGCCAATCATATTGCTAGAATGTTCTTGGATAAGAGTCTGATAAGCACCATCCAAAGATGGTTGAGTGGTCTGAACATAAACCATCATCCAATCCCAATGGATGAAACTTTTCATCGAGTAAGATGATCTTCGACATGATAAGGAATCGATACTCCTGATCCTTGATTCAATACTCTTCATGATCAAGCATCTGTTAAAAATCACGACTCTTTATGAGCATAAGCTCTCATGGACTTACTTTTGGTTTCCCCAAAATGTCTCGTACCAATCGAGATATATTCCTTATTTATAAACTCATGATCAGCCTCTTATTAGTCGATGTAGGACATCTCTCCTAATTATCCTCAACAGCATTATTTTCTTGAACGACTGAAGATGGTGGCACAAAACCCGACATGGGTCGATAGCCAATGGGTCGGAAAATGGCGACCGCTAACGAAGATGATAACTATATTATGGTATAATCTAATGGAATGGAATTTAATTTGACAGATGGAAGTAGTGAAAACAAGAGTGAGAGGCTCGTTTTCCAAAGCCAAACTTAAAGTGTAATTTACGTAAAATAAATGAGGCAATTCATAGTATGATCAGAAGAAAAAGACTGAAGCCTTTAACAATTCAACTCGATGTGTACATATCATTTTCTTCCAACCTATATCATACGTAGGCCACAGAAAAAGATCCCTTGAGCTTAAATGCTATCCACCTAATCTCATCAACCCTAATTAATACTCGGATAAAAAGTTAATACTTTCGATTCTAAATTTGAGTTCGATAAATTTTGGTTCTTGCTTGCCACTGTTATGAGAAATAAATGATCGCTCGATACAATCTACCATAAGAATTACTTGAAATCTTAGAAATGACGGGATGATACTCAAATTTCTAAGGGCGGAAGTCTCGAGATTTTTATATGCAAATTTGTGGGTATTTATCGTCTCCCTGCAAAAGAAACTTTTAACCCTTCAAATGACGATTAAAAGAAATTATTTACTATAACAAGTTATGACCGTGATTAACAAATTTAATTGCAAGGCTTTCTAATGGAAGGAGTGAGAAAGAGTTTCAACTTTAGGAATGTAATAATGTATACTTCATTTACTATGTGAGATGGTCGGGGATGAGTAGAGGTGTATGGACGTTTACTCTCTTTGAAAAGTCAGCCTTCATGGGCTAGCAAGATGGCAAATGTAACTTTCATAGTTCCTCTATGCACCTTATCAAGATCATATTGACATATTCTTCCAACAATAAATAAATAAACGACTTCATACTTACGGGCCAAAGCGGACAATATTTGCTAGTGGTGGGTTTTGGCTGTTACAAATGGTATCAAAGCTAAAAATCGAGCGGTGTGTCAGAAGACGCTCTTGTAGAATGGAAATGATCTCTAGATTGATCAGAATCCCCTTTCAATTGGCTAGAATCTGTTATTAACAAATCCAAATATTGTGGAATCATATTAAATATTTAACTAGCATCTTTTATTCTCATTCACGTCCTTTTTAAGAAAATTTTCAAAGGATCATTCAACATATAATTGCTCCAAATAAAACAAGCTTAACTTTAAAATTCCTATTATTAAGCCATCGAAAAAGAAGGTGCACATTGTTAGTATAGGTAGTAACTTTCAATTCTTTAGTCATTCTATTATAGTTTCAGTTTATTCATGCACCCTACCCTATCTTTACTGAGTGTCACATAATTTGGGTTTGACTATTTGATCTCAACAGTAATCCAAACACTTACGATCAAAACATATCAAATCAATCCATCATTTCAAATCATCCCAATTTTCAAACATCCCTAAAAAAGATTACCAATAAATAAACGTCGAAAACATGAAAAGACAGATTTGCCCTCAAATAATTAAGATGTGTAAAGAATATGCATATGGGTTGATGGAGAGATGCCCTCACACTCCAATAATGTATGCATATTCCTCTAAGTAATACTCCTCAAAGAATATATTGGAGAATGAGAGCCTCACTGCCACCACCTTTGACCCTTTGTTTCTCTTGTGGGCTCAAACCAGCTGCCTTGACTGCCTCTATTAGCTGTCGCCCTCAATGTCTAGAGAACAGGGAAGTGATTAAATCATCTTTCTTGATTCAAAACCGAAAGGGAACCATAACGGGAATCATCTTTAACCTTTATAAGGGTGTGAAAACTTTTCTCTGACCGATGCGTTTTAAAATCGTGAAGCTGATGACTATACATAACGGATTAAAGCAGACAATATCTGGTAGCTATATTATAAAAGACGAAGAAAAACAAAGTCACCATGAAAATTGAAGTATGTTCAAAGACATCTTTTACTGTCGGATTTTGCAGAGAGATTTATTAAGAAACATGCAGTGTGGGGTTATGTACAGAACAGCACAAACCGACACACATTTAAATTGAGAAAAAAATAATAATTCAATATTTAAAAGGTTCATTCAATTAAAAGGAAAAAAATAAATTTATTTATTTTAATTGAAAGAATCAAACCAATAATTCCCATAATCATTTAGGGTATTTGTATTAATCGTCTCCGTCTCTTATTTAGAATTCGATATTTGATGGTCTCGATATTTCTCTATATCTCACGTGACATGATCGTGTTACTTACTCCTCGCTTCTAAGAATAAAAACTATCTCTACAGACCAATATGAGTTATTTCACCATGTTTTGTCCTCGATCACATGCATCTTACGAAAATTTCCCAGAGCTAACGCAATATAAAATTGCTCCAACCACGCTTAACTATAGAGTTCTTAAGATTGAGCAACGGAATAGAAACATGCATCTTGTTGGTGTAGATAGTGACTTTCAATTCTTTTAAGTCTTTTTTAGCTATCCTATTCTTAGGACTCCTCTCATTCAGATGAGGTCTTGGTTCATTCATGTACTCTTATTTTACTTGGAACTCGAGTGTCATAAGTTTTGTAGACTAAAATTGTGTTTTTTTTTTTTTCAATGGTTTAATCATAAGAACTTCAAAATTAAACATGTTTAGTTTTGAAAAATCTTATGTTGGGTGATCTCCTCAAAATTTTCCATAGGAGCAAATGAACGAGGAGACAAACCAGGCTAAAAAGACTCGTGTTGGTTTATGACAATTGTTTCATTCTTAAAACCACTTCAAGACAAGTAGGTAGCATGGTCATGTTACAATAGATGTAGAGGGATATCAGAGCAATTAAATGTCGAATATAGATTCCAAATCTTGATCCGAATCTTGGACATAAGACATTACAAAAACAAAGTGTGTAAGTGTGAGATCTAACATCCTTTAGAGAGAGGAATGAAGCATTCCTTGCAAGGGTGTCGAAACCTCTCCCCAACAAAAGCATTTCAAAACCGCGAGGTTGGCTACGATATGTGACATGACCAAAGCAACCAATATCTACTGGTAGTGGGTTTGAGCGGTTAGAAATGATATTAGAGCCGGGTTATCGGGCAGTGTACCAATAAAGACACCAAGCCTAAAAGGGATCGATTGGAGGGAGAAAAGAAAATATTTTTAACCCGAAGAAAGCGATGGGTAGAAAGAAAAAAGATAAACATTGACCCATGGAACAAATGCAAATGGAGAGAGAGAGAGAGGAAGGGCCATTGTTAAAAGAGGGAATAATAAATGCAAATGGAGCAGAAGATGGAGAGTGATGTGAGAGATGAAAGCATATGATTTTGTAATCAATTGCTTTATGATTGAACATCAAAAACTACAAACTTCTGCCTTTGTGTGCCTTTGTGGGTGCCTTTGTGGGTGCCTTTGGGTGGGGCACCCCCACCTCATATAACCCACAAACCCTTACTTTTCTTTCCACTCCACCCATCTTTACAGCGTCTATACTACTACCACTCTCGACTCTCGATCCGGGTTAGATGTTAAACTCAATCTTAGAATTGGGTTTTCAAATTTAACTCAATTCAATTCAAATAAGTTCATAACTCAACGCAGACTGTATGAGTTAAGTTGAGTTAATTGAGTTTTTTGGACACCCTAATAAAAAAAAACTCTGGTAGTGAAAGGATTAAAAAGTAAAATCTATTAAAATTACGGTAGTTTATAACTTTTTACCTTTAAACGAAACCCTAAATTTAAACGTGTAATTTAAATGACAATGAAAATTTTATACGTGTCTCGTTCCCTACTAAGAGTGAGCTTTCACATCGTGCCTCGTTATGGGGGCTGACCCATTATAGAGGTGTTGACATTGTCCTTCACCAAACTCCCTGACCCATATTGTCTCCTTCACATTTAATTAACATTTTCCTCTCATTCCAATACCCACTCATTTAAATCTCTCTCTACTCAATTTTTTTTTTTGTTTCTCTTTCCATTTTTCCGTTCAACAATGTAGCACGCTCGAGACTTCAACTTCTCATAATGTCTTAATCGAGTTGAGTTATACTCATAATGTCTTTTCTTTCTCGACCAATATATTACTTTGCATACTTTGTCTCTCATACTATTAAAATATAGGCCGAACTAATAAATTCACCTTTGAATTTTAGATTGTCTTCAAAATACTCTGAATTTTTACTAGTTTCAATTGTACCCTTAAATTTTCAAAAGATTTTTTTTTTTTTTTTTTTTTTTTTTTTTTTTTTTAATATCCTTCAAGTTTCCAAAAAAAAAATCAAAAATACACTTATAGCTAGTTTTAGATAATAACTGTGATATTCTACGTTGGTTGGGAAGAAAACGAAACTGGGCGTGGAAACCTTTTCCTAGCAGACATGTTTTAAAGCCTTGAGGGGAAGCTCGAAAATGAAAGCCTAAAGAGGACAATATTTGCTACCAATGGACTTGGGCCATTACAAATGATATTAGAGCCAGACACCAAACGATGTCTTAATGACGAGGCGAAGTGTACAAGTAAAGACGTGCTTTAAAGCCTTGAGGGAAAGCAGAAACAATTGATACATTGCTTTATTATAAATACTCTTGAATTTCTAAGAGGGTTTCTGTGGGGAGGAAGTTTTCAACCTCTACCTTCAAGAGAAAATTAGCTCTAGAAGAATCCACGATTTAAGTGTGTTCGTAACGTGATATTATCATTATTTAATTCAACAACTTGTGGAATTAGACAAATTCGAACATATGATCTCTTATTTAAGGTATAAACTTAGTTGAACTATACTCAAATTGGCAAAGAGTTTGTCCAGAGTTCATGTGTATCAAAGCTTTTGGGGCTTTGTTGGGCCTATCCAAAAAAACTCAAGCTTTGGGCCTATGCCACCTCTTCAAGATTGCAATACCAGCTAGCTTTCAATTTAAAATACCACTTTGGTACCTATATTTTTTTTAGTTTTTGTACTTTTAAAATGTTTTTAAAATGTTCATTTTGATCGTGTTAATTTAAAATTTGGTTTGTTTCGGTCCATTTTGGTCTTAATATTTTTGAAAAGTGATCGTGGTCCCTCGAAAAAAAACGCAACTAGGTAAAGAAGAAAAAGTTTAGAATTGTCATCTTTCTAAGTCATCCAAATGGACATTTTGAAAGTAAATAGATTAAAATGAAATAGAGTTGAAAAATGAACCTTGTAAAATTAGAGATTTCAACCTGGGTCGAGGCTTCGTGGGACCCATTTCGAAAGAGGCGGAGATTTCCGTTTAAATGGAGAATGGGGGAGAGAGTGGAGAAAGATTTCTCCCCGTTAGATGAATGGGCTCGAGGACGATAATTTTATTCCCCATTCCCGCTCTGTCCCTACCCTGCTTCAAAGAGACTTTTTAAATTCTATTTCCAAGTTTTATATTCTATTCTAAGTTCCAATAAGTTTTATGTCGTTACGTTTCAATAAATTTAACGTGGTACTTTCATTTTTTTTTATTTATGTAATAACAAATATTTTTGAATTTGGAAACATTTCTTTTTTGTGCTGGTTCGATTAAATTATTTATTAGTCGAAAAAAAGTAATTACCCTTTTTTTTTTTCTTAAATTTAAAAATTATATTATCAAATTTTGTCCTTATAACAAAATGTTGATTAATTTTATAGTTTGTTTACCATAGTTGGTAAAATGATTTTATCAACAAAAATAATAATTTACAACATCATGATTTAACTTCAATTTCTACATAAATCAACACTTTTTAATAGGTTATATTAAAAAAAATAAAATGTATATATTAAAAAGTTTCGTTAAAATAATTACTTTTTGAAAGAATAATAAATAGAAAAAAAATCTGTACCGCTAGTTACTTGTTCCAATCTTTACAAAAATAAATTGAGAATTTTATTAAATTGTATTATATGAATTATTATTTTACATTTTCCTTAAAAATAAAGTTTGGATTTACTTTTATGCTATTACCTAATTTCTTCATTGTTTAAAAATCAAATTGAAATAAAAAAGTTGGGAGGAGATTTAAACTTTTTTGTTTTAAGAAAAAATCTAATAATATTTCGGTACAATAAATAGAAAGAGATAAATGGTAATCGTCTAAGGCTACCGCTACCAAATATTATTTGTTTTGGCTCGTTACATATTATCATCAGTCTCATAGTTTTAAAACGAACAAGGACAAAAGCAGACAATATCCACTAGTGATGGTCCTCGATTGTTACAAATTGTATCAAAGTTAGGCATTGTGCCAGCAAGGACGCTGGGCCTGAAGAGTGTAGAAACCTCTCCTTAGTGAATACATTTTAAAAATTAATTTGCTTATAAAACTTTTATTCTTCTTATTTAAAATTTTAGAAAATCAATACACAAAAATGGCTATGAAACACGTTTTTCACATTGATAGATTTTTGGGTATTTGATTTTAAAAATTAATTTGCATATAATTTTTTTTTTTTACCTTTTTTTTAATTTAAAATTTTAGAAAATTAATAGAAAAATGGTATAAAACATCTTTATGTTCAACATTTTATTCTTAAAAAATAAAATAAAAAATCATATCGTGCACGAAGGTATCGTTAAATTAAATTATTAAGTAAAATCAAATAAACCAAGAATTTATTAATAACTAAATTTTTTTTTAAAAGAACGGTCATAATTTTAATAAAATTATTCTTTAAACAAAAATATTTTATAAATGGAAACTCCGAAATTAGTATTTGATTATGGTAATATTAATTAATAAAATTATCCTTAAATGAAACTCCGAAATTAGGATTTGATTATGGTAATATTTTTTAATAAAATATATTTTTAGTAATTTTATACTTAAATTGGGTTAATCATAGTTTTGTGCATATAATTATTGTGTTATAAAAATCTCTCAAAACCTCCTTTCTCCTCCACCATTCCCCTGCTTCCTCTGTAAACCTTCAATCAACCAAAACCAGAGCTTCCATGGCGGACATTGCAGTGATAATCATCGGAGCCGGTCCCTCCGGTCTCGCCACCGCCGCCACTCTAACCCTCTCATCAATCCCTTACATAATCCTCGAAAGAGACGACTGTTCCGCTCCCCTCTGGAGGAAGCATTCCTACGACCGTCTTCACCTCCACCTCCCAAAGAAATTTTGCCAGCTTCCCGGAATGCCCTTCCCTTCCTCCGCTCCTAAATACGTTCCCAAAGCCATTTTCCTCGACTATTTGGACAGTTACACCGCGAATTTTGGAATCCAGCCGCTGTATCGCCGGAATGTGGAGGCGGCAGAGTTCGATTCAGCGGAAAAGAAATGGCGGGTCAGAGCTAGGAAGTTGGACGACGGTGAAATTGAGGAGTTTGCCAGTGGGTTTTTGGTGGTGGCGACGGGAGAGACGGCGGAGGCTTACACGCCGGTAGTGGAGGGGATTGGGGGATTCGGCGGCGAAGTTATGCACTCCACTGAGTTTAAGTCAGGGAAGGGGTATGAAGGGAAGAATGTTTTGGTTGTCGGGTCGGGTAATTCGGGTATGGAAATCGGTTTGGATCTTGCTCTTCATGGTGCCCATACTTCCCTGCTTATTCGAAGCCCGGTAATATCTTTTTTTATTTATTTATATATATAATATCGGTTTAAAATTATTTTATTTATAATTATATCAAACAATTTTAAAATTTCAAGAACTAAAATAATTATACAAATTTTATTTTTAAAAATTTTTGAAATAAATCGAGAATATTATTTTTAATAAAAAAAAAAAAATTAATTTACATATTTACACATAAAAGATATATTTATCAAATTTAAGCTTTATTTACTTTCGTGATACAAATGAATTTCTTTTATGGCATGTTGGATTTCTTAATAGTTTAAAATTATCAAATTTGTTAAATTTTACTATTTTTAAGTATAATAACAAATGGGTCATGTTGGAAAATTGGCCATACCATATATATATAAATTTAAACCTTTTGTATTTTTTATTTATTCCATTTATTGATTTATTTTAATTAATTATGGGACATATCACATGATTGGGTGACCAAATATAAAACTTTTAAATTATTATTATATATATATAGAAATATATTTGGTATTGAAATATTTTTTATTTTTATTTTATTTTATTAATATATGTTTTGAATATTTAGTCTGAATGTTACTTAATTCATGAACCAAAATTCAAGCTGCTAGAAAAGGAAATTCATTTCTTTCACGTAAAATATATTTTGATATTATTATTTAATGCAACAATTTTTTATTTCCATTTTCTTTCCAAAATGACCTAATTAGGAATGTTTTATACATTTATAGGTAAAATTCAAGAATTTTAATATATTTAATAATGAAAGATAATATACCATTTGGAACATTTAGTCCATTTGTTCATAGACGCGTCTTAAACCGTGAGGTTGATGGCGATATGTAATGTGTTAAAAAGAACAATATCTGCTAACGGTGAATTTGGGTTGTTATAAATGGTATCATAACCAAACACTAAATGGTGTGCTAGCTAAGACGTTGGTTCCTAAAGGTGAATTATGAAACATTTATTTTAAAGGTGTGGAAACTTATTTTTAGTAGACGTGTTTATGATGAAACAGGTTCATGTTGTGTCGAGAGGAATGGTGAAGTGTGGATTGGTTATGTTGAAGTATTTTTCAGTTGGGTGTGTGGATTGGTTAATGATCATGGCGAGCAAACTAGTTTATGGAAACCCCACTAAATATGGAATCATCAAACCAGCTGAGGGCCCAATGGCCATGAAAATCAAGTATGGAAAATATCCTGTCATTGATCGAGGAACCGTTCACAAAATTAAATCCGGTCAAATTCAGGTACTTTTATGCAACACGTCTAGGTCTCGAGAAAAAAATTTATCCTCGTTTTTCTTACAGGAATAGGGACGAAGAATATATTACTAAAATCGTCTAAATGTCAAAAATTTAGTCTGTAAATTAACGATCAATCATCTTTCTGTTGGTCAACTAACGGTTTACGCGTCCCGAGGTGGGATTGGGAGCATTCCCGCCCCGACATTGATTTATTTTATTAACCTTCATAGAAAATGAATTTATTATATTAACTTTTTATTTCCTTCCTAATTTTCCAGGTCTTGTCTACAGAAATCTCAAGCATAAATGGCAATAATATATTATTTAAAAATGGAAAATATTGCCCATTCGACTCTATAATCTTCTGCACCGGCTTCAAAAGGTCAACAAATTTGTGGTTGAAGGTATGAACAAACATTAAGTTTAGAGATCTATTAGACATTTTTTTAACTATATGTACTAATCAAACATAAGTTTTAAAGTTTTTTTCTTTTTTTTAAGAAATGAAATCAAATAACATAAATGATATCGATGCAGGGAGATGAGTATCTTTTGAACGACGATGGACTACCGAAACCTAGCTACCCTAACCATTGGAAGGGAAAGAATGGGTTATATTGTGTAGGACTATCAAGGAGAGGGCTACATGGATCGAATTTTGATGCACAAAACGTTGCTAAAGATATCGCATCTCAAATCTACAAGTGTGGATAGAAGAAGAAGAAGAAGAAATGGTGGATCTTAGTTAACCAAATATATATAAAAAAATATACATATATATTCGATTGGGCCATGAAATATGTAATATGTTACGTGTGAATCGATCTTAATCATGAATGAGTTATGAATTCCTTTATGTGAAGACTTCTCCTTTGATTTTCTTTACGGTTTAAATAAGAGTATTGTGTAGGTTTAAGAACGCTTAGATTATGTATGTGTTGTGAGAGCGGTTTAACGAACGTTCTTTAAAATTACCTTCTTCGATAATACAATATAGCAAGAGATATATCAATGGGAGGGTATCTTAAAACTCAAGGACTTGTTAATCCAAGCCTTCCAGCCATGGCTTTCCTTTAGTGTCATTAGCTTTTTCATGTTTTGATCAGCTGGCAATGGGGACGCTGTGGCTGCCTTCTTGCATAGCACAAAGTTTCTTGCATGCTTTGATCCTATGGTTTCCATTGGATTAAGAGCTGCCACAAAACATGAACCCAAACCATATCATTGAGTAATACTTGTGTAGCTACACATCAAACTTTGTTGTGTATGTTTTGATATCATAAAGATCATAAGTAGATTATTTGAAGCGATGTTGTACGGGTCAAGTATTAGGGGTGGACACACGGGAGCTAACAGGAAAAAAAATCTCTCCACCCCTTTTATTGTCTTTTTAAACGGAAATTTTTGGCATGATATGGAGTAGATTCTTGAGGGATTTGGGTCTCGTAGGTTAAATGTAGAGATGCTTATTTGACTTGTAGAGACCCGTCTCAAATGAGAAGGAGATTCTTCGTTTAGACGGAGAATAAAGAGAGAGTGAAGAATTTTTTTTTTTCCCTTAAATAAATGGAGCTGGGGACGAGACTATATTCCTCGTCCCCACCCTACCTAATATAAATATATTTTCATCACACACACGTATCTATATACACACATTTTTTTGGCTATATTAAAAATCTACTTAAGATTTTTTATAATCTTTTTTAAAAAATTATATTGAAAAATAACAACTTTATAACAAACTAGAAAAAATTATCTACTGAACCCAGATCCCCACAAAAATAAATGAAAATTTTGGCATGAAATAGGTGGCGGGAATAGAACGGAGAAGTCTTCCCCTCCCCGACCCATAAACATCTCTAGTAATGATTTGTTATTTAGAAATATTTTTTGGGTTCACTCGTCTTTCTTCTTTCCTTCGGAGCTTAAGCTTCATTTTATTCTAGTCTCCATACGGTCGGAATACGAAAACCAAAACCAAAACGAGAATTTAACCCAAATTTAAAGATGGAAATAAACAATAAAAAAGGAAAGAATATTAGAGAAAGGGTAGCAGAAAGTACAGGCATATGGGTCCTCAGAATTAGAAGAATAGAGAAGAAAGTTGGAAGCATGAGTGCCAAGAAGAGGAAGACGAGCTTGACGAGCATAAGATTTGAGCGCAGCATGAATAACTTCACACACCAAATCTTCCTCCTTCGCCACAAATCTTAATGGACCTGAACTTCCCACAACATTTACACTGATTAGCAACCTCTTACCACCTTCCTCCACCCTTTCCTTCTTCTTCAACCCTAACCCCTTCATCCCTCTCAACAACACCTATGATGCCTCTCCCAGCCACTCAACACAACCGTCCAATATTTATAACACAACAACTTTCAATATTTTATGTCTTCCTTTATCTTATTTTAATATCATCGATTTGGGTACGGTTATAAACTTATTTGGGTTGGGTTAAGTTGGGTTCAAATAAATAAAAATTTTATGAACTGGGTTGGTTCAATTGTAACCGTCCATGCCCACCGCTAGCAGATATTGTCTTCTTTGAGATTTCCCTTTCAGGCTTCCCGCTTCAAAACGCGTCTTCTAGGGAAACATTTTCACACCCTTATAAAGGGAGTTTCATTCTCCTCCCCAACCATGTGGGATATCACAATCCACCCCCTTTAGGGCCCAGGTCCTTTGCTGACATACAAAAACAAAATTTGAATAAATGACCGGAACAACTTGAACCAATCAATTCAAATAATTTTATGAACTGGGTTGATTCAATTGTAACGGCCTTCGCCCACCACTTCCAGATATTGTCCTCTTTGAGATTTCCCTTTCAGGCTTCCCGCTTTAGATTTCCCTTTCAGGCTTCCCGCTTTAAAACCCGTCTTCTAGGGAAACATTTTCACACCCTTATAAAAGGTGTTTCATTCTCCTCCCCAACCATGTGGGATATCACAATCCACCCCCTTTAGGGCCCAGCGTCCTTTGCTGACATACAAAAACAAAATTTGAATAAATTACCGGAACAACTTGAACCAATCAATTCAAATAATTTTATGAACTGGGTTGGTTCAATTGTAACCGCACACGCCCACCACTAGCCGATATTGTCCTCTTTGAGCTTTCTCATTCGGGCTTCCCGCTTTAAAACGCGTCTTCTAGAAAAATCGAGTTCATAATTTACCGTTGGGGTATTGTTATGAACTTATTTGGATTAGATTGAGTTGAGTTGTCAACGTTAATATGAAAAATAAATATTTTGTATAGTTTATATTATAATGTTTTTATAGGCTTGGTGTGAGGTTGAATTTATAATTCGTAATATTAAAAGATAGGGTTGGGTCATGTAAACAAAAGGGCAAGGGTCATGTCTACAATTATTATTCCATTTTATAATGCATTTTATTTTTATTTTTATTTTTTAATGATTTTTAGTCAATTATTGGTTTCAACTATGACGACCATTTTTAATAAACAAAGCCAATAATTATTTTTATTTTTTGAACAATAAAAAATGCCATTATTTCAAACATTATTTCAAACAAATGCAACTAATATCTAACAAACTTAGGATTAAAATGAAACAATATAAATTAATATTTATAAATTGTTAAAATTCTATTTTTTGAACGACACGACGCCGTATCCGGCGAGATGATCTCCATTTTATTTTTTTAAATAATCAAACAAGCGGATTTGAAGTTATCAAAAGTCAAAATCAAGTACAAATTGAAATCCGTACATAAATGGCTATTCCATCCAATCAATCAACTCTTTCGTATATTTATTTTTCTTTTAAATTTAATCTATTATTGACGACACCATTTTATAAATAAAAGGTCTTTTTTTTTTTTTTTTTTTTTTTTTTTTTTTTTTTTTAGTTAGTATTAATTAACTAAGCGGTTGATGTGCCGAGTTGACTTAGCGATAAACGACACGAGAGACCTGCAAAATAGAGATTTTGCTCGGGTGTGGTACTTTGTACAATAAGCTACAGTGTTTGTGTTGATATCAAATATAAAGTGGTGTCAAGTTTAACACAGGTAGCAGAGTCTTGATTGAAGTGGACTACTATATTAGTACTTATTTTATATGATATTGTTGTCGAGCCGATCATAGGTCGGCGGGAGAGATATGTTGGGATCTTTGACTCGATCACAATTTACTTTTCATTTTAAATGAATATTGATACACTGCGAATATACTTTTGATATTACTACTTTAAACATTAAACGGATGAAGCTTTAACTCACCTAAAGCATCGGAAACTTATTTTAAAACTTCATGCACGCTTATTGGAGAGATATTTTGATCAATCATCCGAACACAAATTTCATAACCTATAAACATACAAGCAAAGGGGGAAGAATAAGCGCGGCTACACACATGAATAGCCATGTCTGTCTAGGTAGCGTAGCGGACCTATTGCACGACGCATGGCACGGTGGGGAGAGGAGCTACAGAACCAAATTGGGTCAGGTGGGCGGTTTGGGTCGCATGCAGGTTATCAGGTTGGACTACATTTGCATGTCGGATCAAGTCAACTGCTAATGTCGTGGCGTGTTGTGTTACGGTCCTACATTTTTTACCGTGCGGCATCATGATCTTAACATGCTCATGACCAGCCTTGAGGGAAATTAAGCCCTATATATATTTTTCGCCCCGACTTTATGTCTTCGTCGGACCTTAGGCGAGATTTGTCTTTGCCAATCGAACTAGTCATCGTCCTCAATGACATACTTGGGGGCACAACCATTGTTGGGTTGTGACACGTTGCATATCTCACAGTCTGACGCGTGTCCTCCTTCATCATTGAACGTGCGTTCCACTCTTAGACTTCCATACAAAAGATATATCAAAACCTACATAAAAAAAGAACCACAAATGGAACAAATACAACACAAGATCAAAAGAATTGACTAATATTGAACAAATACAAATAAGAACATAACAAATCTAACAAAGTACAAACAAATCGCAACCTTAACAGATAACCATATCAATGAAATCAAAACCACAAAGAACAAACGACAAATCAAAACCAAAAAAACATTTTAAAAAAAATAGCAAAATAGCTAACTCAAAAGAGGATGATGGAAAAGATTTGTTTTTGAGATGTTCAAGTTGAAGTGGTTTGAGCTAGAGGATCCAACCCAAGAGGGCCAAGGCTCGCACATGTCAATAGACTATATATGTCCCCCTCGTCACAAAAGGGTTTAAGCCTTAAACAAAACCAAATTTTGGTAAGAACCCACCAATTTTCAACTCTTATTTTCCCGGCGCAATAGGGTTCTTTCATTCACAACTTTCCTCTTTTTCATCGTTCAAGCCAAAGGAGAAAAAATCCGTAAGTTGTTACTGCTTCACGTTTTTCTATGTTTCTTTTGATTTACATTCCCTTCTTTTGTTTTGTTGATACTATTATTCCTCTGGTTGATAGCAATCGCCGCCGCTAAGGTTTTTCTTACTATGGCTGACGAAAATCACAAAGAAGTTCCTGTTCATGAAGATGGGGCTTCAGAACCCAGTAATGGGAATGAACAGGATTCCGTCGAACTTGCTCCGGCGTCGCAAAAGGACGGAGATGATGTGAAAGGTGAATTGTTTTGTTTTCATAGCTGGATTCTCGTTTGATTCTGATTGTTGAATGAATACAGAGAATCGTGGGAAAACCCTTATTAGGGTTCCAAATAGATATAATGAAATTCCCTAAGAAAATTTGAAGGTTTCATATCTTTTGGATTGATTAGCTTCAGATTAGGTCCAATCAGTTGTTGCAGTTCCTTCATGTTCAATTTAGAGTTGAGTTCATCATCTTTTTTATTTGTTGTTTGCTTATGACAATACTTCATTATGCTTGATAGCAAGTACTTTGGCTAATTTTCTTGTGTTAAGGAATTTAAGATATCTTTTAAATGACCTAGCTTGAGGCTTTTAGGCATGCTGGGAATAGGAAATTTGAGGCTTAGAAATTTGGGTCGCATAGCTAAATGGTTTGAGAAGTTTCTTTTGTATATTGATGCTTTGTAGCTCAGTGTTTTGCTGTTGTGAGTTAATATGAGTGATATCCTGTTGCTGGTGGGACTTGGCTCTGGTGGAAAGAAGGGATTTTCCACCAGAGCCAAGTCCCCAGAGCTCCCCAATATCGTCGATCATTTAGTCGACGGGCAATTTGTCCTCTTTCGATTTTTGTTTTTGTGAAGGCCTTTTCGGTTGATAGATTGAAATATAAGCTCCCTTTCTTAGTTCGAATTATGGTCGACCTTTTAATTCGTGTACATTGGTCATTTTTTATTTATTGTTCCTTTCAAGTGAAAGTCCAGTTTAATTTATCACTCTCTATCTCTCCATATTTTTTTCTCCAAAGTTGAAAATTTCAAAGAAAATTTGGTTCTTTTTGTACCTTGTTGGTTGTAGGGAAGATTAACACCATAAACGTTACTCAGGTGAGATTTTTCTTTTGTCCTTGGTGTAGTCTTTGTAATTTATGTTTTGAAATATTTAAATCACCGTTGTAGCCTTTTCCTTCTGCTAATGGGTATCAACGTCTGGGGTCTCACTTCTCGCATACTTTTGATTTGTTTTTTGCGATGATGATGGACATTTTATCATTAATTCTCTATTTTGAGGTAAACACGGAGTGAGTTGCTTGTCTGTTTGCCTTTTTCCCTCTCACTATGTTGTGGAATATTTGGTTAGAATGGAGCAGGGGAACTTTTTTGGATTGATGGTTGAAGGCAGATGTTCGGAGTTGGAGTTGGCGCATGTAATTGCTATTCGAACCACCAAACGCTGCACTCCTTTTTGTAGTTTTTCTTGGTTGGCTTTTTTGTTCATGAAGTAGGTTATATCCATATTTAGTCTCTATACTTCGAGATTTGTGTTTATTTGATTCTTAAACTTTCGAAAGTGCCTAATAAGTCCTTAAACTTTTGATTTTGTGTATAGTAGATTTGTAAATTTTAAAAAATCGAAGTTTTACTTGTACTCTTCTGCGCTCCGCTTGTAATATTTTTCGTAATTAATAACTTTTTGATTGGAAGTATTGAAAAGTAATTTTATTATAAGGTTAGACACTAATGGAGATTTTTAATTCCATTTTATAGATGGTTTTACTGATTTTAGTACTAAGCTGATATTTTCCCTCATTTTGCAGAAGGGTCAAAGAAAAAGAAGAAGAAAAATAAAAGCAAGTGAGAATCATTTATTTTTAGTTGAACTGCTTCTTGTGTGCATATGCGTTCCCCTATGTCTTGGGATTGCAAGGCCGTCTTCATATTTAATATTTTTCTTTCATGAATAGGAAAAAGAAAGAGACACCTCAACAGACGGATCCACCATCTATTCCTGTCGTCGATCTTTTCCCGTCTGGGGATTTTCCAGAGGGTGAAATTCAACAGTACAAGGATGAGTGAGTATAAGACTTGGTTTTAATTCTGCACGATAATAATTTTCTTGTCAAATATTATCGTTCAAAACGTATATTGTTTCGTGAGCAATATGTTGAATAGATACCCTTGTAACTTGTAAGTCATCTTTCAAATTGAATGGAAAATATTGCAGGATGGGCTTAGTAGACTGTGATTATGAAATGAGGAATTGTTGGCAAAATCGCTGTTGAAATTCTCCAAAGAATCAAATGTCTCGTGGCATAGAAATATTATGTATAATTGCACCCTTATGAGTGGACTCTTGGTGGTGAGTTGAAAGAGTCCAGATTTTATTGAAACAGCCCAAGCCCACCGCTAGCAGACATTGTCCTCCTTGGGCTTTCCCTTTCGAGTTTCCGCTCAAGGTTTTTAAAATGCGTCTTCTAGGGAGAAGTTTCCACACCCTTATAAAGAATGCTTCGTTCTCCTCCCCACCTGATGTGTGGGATCTCACAACTATTGCCAAATTCTTCCTTTTCTCCTAGTTTGTAAAGTCCTCTTTGGTTGGAAAGTCTTACATGGGAGAGTAAACACCCATGATTGAATCCAATGACATTCTCCCTTGGTTTTGTGTCCGCAATGGAGGTTCTGGATTATCTTTCGTGGGGATGCTTGTTTGTCTACTCCCTCTGAAATCAATGCTTTAGTTTGTTTAGAGTTACCGTGGTGCGTAATTGGGACGGCCACTCTTCAATTGAGAAAATACTGGTGAATCCTCATTTTCGAGACAAGGAGAGGGTTATGGCATGCCTGCTGTTTTGCTACCTTGAGGGGAGTGTGGCTAGGGAGGAATAGTAGACTTTTTAGAACGGTAGAGGTGTCTTTGGAGGTGGTGAGATTTCATGCGTCGTTATGGGCATCCGTTAATTGGTTTTTTAATTATCAACTTGGTTGTATTCTTTTGGATTAAAGTCGTTTCCTGTAGTTGAGGACTCATTTTGTGGGCTTAGTTTTGTATGTCCTTATACATTCTTTCATTTTTTCACAATGAAAGCTCGGTTTCTTACTAAAAAAAAGTTTGCCCTTGTGTACTTTATTGAGTTACAGAACAAGAGGGGATTGGTTGTCCAACCATTCATGAACAGGATAATGGAGAATTCTAAAAGTTCTCCGTTATGCCACGATACGATACAAAAGTTAAAAGGGATATTCATCAAAACCTTGTAGTGTCTGGAAACTTAAATGTAGCTATGCAGATTCTTTATCGAAGTCCTCGATATCTGACTCTATTTTCTTTGTTATCTACATCAGTAACCTGTGGAGGACTACATCTGAAGAGAAGAGGGAGTTGGAGCGCCTTGAAAAGCCAATGTACAATTCTGTTCGACGAGCAGCTGAAGTTCATCGTCAGGTAATGTAACGTGATCATATTAGTGTTCATGTAAATCGAGAGGATCTGCAATGCTTTAGAATTAGCTAACCTTTTTTGTCCCTCTCATTGCTATTAGGTAAGAAAATACATAAGAAGCATAGTGAAGCCAGGGATGTTAATGACTGACCTATGTGAGACATTAGAAGACACGGTTCGAAAGCTAATATCCGAGAATGGCTTGCAAGCAGGCATAGCATTTCCTACAGGATGTTCTTTGAACTGGTAATATTAAAGACGTGGAATCGAATATATTTTTTCTCGAGTATTTATTGATGGTCTGGGATTCTTTTCTTTCAGGGTTGCTGCTCATTGGACTCCGAACACCGGAGATAAGACCGTGCTTCAGTACGATGATGTCATGAAATTGGATTTTGGAACACATATTGACGGTAAATATTGTGTTTCAGTGACTTCGCCGTGTATCTTGTGGATAATAACATATTCCAGGAGTCATTGAAACTGGTTTATTGGTGAGTGCAGGATGCATAATTGATTGTGCATTTACGGTTGCATTCAATCCTATGTTCGATCCTCTACTCGAAGCCTCACGTGAAGCAACGAACACCGGCATCAAGGTAGGATTTGGTAAATGTTTTTCTTATTTATTTATTTTTATAAGAAATTGTGAGATATTTATATTCACTCAAAATCCAAAAGAACAACCTAAGGGGTTGAGGGGACCCCTTCTCAAAGCACTACTATAGGAAGATCTTCCAATTGTTATAATCATGAATTGGCTATAAGTACAATAGATTTTGAGTGTTTTGTGCATCACCAAGAAGCACGATTGAGAATATTAAGACAGATAGAATCAAAAGAAGAAAGCTCATGTTCAAAGGTTCTTAGATTTCTGTCTGTTCAAAGGTTCTTAGATTTCTGTCTGTTCAAAGGTTCCTAGAAAGGGCTCGAGTAACACAACGCCATAAAATTTCCCCTTTTTCTTTTAAAACCTGCCATTGAACACTTCCAAGAGGCAATCATCAATCCTTTTAGGAAGATATGAGGCAACACTGAACTCCTTGAACAGGACCGACCAACTGTTTACAGCAGCTGGACAATGAAGGAAGAGATGGTCGAGTGCCTCTTCATTTCTCAGACAACAAACTAAGGGGGAGTTAGCTGGTAATTATTTAGACACCTTCTGTAACCATCCAAGCCCACCACTACCAGATATTGTCCTCTGTGGGCTTTTCCTTTTAGGCTTTCCCTCGAGGTTTTTAAAACGCGTCTGCTTGGGGGAGGTTTCTACACTCTTGTAAAGAATGCTTCGTTCTCCTCCCCATCCAATGTGGGATCCCAGAATCCACCCCCCTTCGGGGGTTTAGCGTCCTCGTTGGCACGCATTCTCCTCCCAATTGATGTGAGATCTCACAAGCCACCCACCTTTGGGGCCCAGCGTCCTCGTTGGCACTCGTTCTCCTCTCCAATTGATGTGAGATCTCACAATCCACCCACCTTTGGGGCCCAGCGTCCTCGTTGGCACTCGTTCCTCTCTCTAATCGATGTGGGATCTCACAATCCACCCACCTTTGGGGCCCAATGTCCTCACTTACACATTGCTCGGTGTCTGACTTTGATACCATTTGTAACAACCCAAGCCCGCCGCTAGCAGATATTGTCATTTTTGGGCTTTCCCTTTGGGGCTCCCCTCAAGGTTTTTAAAACGCTTCTGCTAGAGGGAGGTTTCTACACTTTTATAAAGAATGTTTCGTTCTCCTCCCCAACTGATGTGGAATCTCACACCTTCTTTGGTGTCTTGGTGTTATCTCTCTCTCTTGCTCGCCAAAAAATTAATCTTAATGAAAGTTCTATTCATTTTTCTTTTTTCTGAATTACACAAAGCCATATTGGATGAAAATATTTGCAGTTAAAACAACTATTTATCAAGTTACTATCAAAGAATGCAATACAACTATGAAAAAAGTTCGATAGATTATACTTATTCTGCGTTTGTTTATTCGCTTAAAGATTGCATTACAAAAGCACTAGACTTCTATTTATTGATGTTTCAAATGAATTTGGTGGCTGCTCGAATCCCCTACTAATAAACTCACTTATTTTTTTAGGAGTCTGGAATCGACGTACGACTTTGTGATGTTGGTGCTGCAATCCAGGAGGTCATGGAGTCATACGAGGTCGAAATTAATGGAAAGGTGTATCAAGGTATTGTATTTCATTTGTCAAGTTAGTCCGAACACTCATAAATATAAAAGGCAAAAAACTAATCCGTAGTGATAACGAATTGGGAAATTGACTTCAAAGTACCTGAAGATACGCTATACAGTTGAATCTCGGCTATTCCAAAATCCTTCCCGTCTTCATACTCGGCAGCTTTGAACATTTTGGTCTCTCATACATCATTAAAGCATGTTAGCTACTGGATTTGTGCATTTTAGAATAGATTTTAATGAACAACCTTTTTTCGTTTTCAGTCAAAAGCATTCGAAACTTGAATGGACATAGCATTGGTCGTTACCAGATCCATGCGGGTAAATCCGTTCCTATTGTGAAAGGGGGGGAGCAAACCAAAATGGAAGAGGGTGAATTCTTTGCAATTGAAACTTTTGGATCAACTGGTATGAATTTATGCAAGTTTGGAAGTAATTGTTATATATTACGGATTGCTCTTGTTGATACTGGGGATCATCTATGCTTTATCCAGGGAAAGGATACGTTAGAGAAGATCTTGAATGTAGCCACTACATGAAGAACTTTGACGTTGGCCATGTTCCACTGAGGTTGCCAAGAGCCAAGCAACTGTTGGCGACCATTAACAATAACTTCTCTACGTTGGCATTCTGCAGACGATATTTGGATCGCCTCGGGGAGACTAAGTATCTTATGGCATTAAAGAATTTGTGTGATTCCGGCATCGTTCAGGTGCTCCTCTTCTACCCTTATTAGCTTTATATCTTTGACATGATATTAAGAGATGAATTAGTGTAAATCAGCTTGTAATTTTCTTGTTTCCCTTTTCATAAAGAGGAAAGTTTAAATCTAGTTAGTGTGCACCGACTCACTGTTAGGAACCTCGACTCTCGACAATGGTATGTTATTGTCCACTTTGAGTTGTTTTTTGTTTCCCCAAAAGACCTCATACCAATGGAGATATATTCCTAAACTCAACAATCTTCCCTCAAACAAAGTGCACCATAGAGCCTCTCCAGGGCCTATGGAGTCCTCAAATAGCCTTTCTCTTAATCGAGACTTGACTCCTTTTATGGAGCCCTCGAACAAAGTACACCATTTGTTCGACACTTGAGTCATTTTTGACTAAGTTAAAGGTATGACTCTGATACCATGTTAGGAACCTCGACTCTCCACAATGGTATGATATTGTTTACTTTGAGCATCAGCTCCTTTTTTCAAAATGCCTCATACTAATGGAGATAGTATTCCTTACTTCTTTGATATGATTTTGATTCTGATTCTGATGGCGGGTGTGTTTCGGGTGCTTTTAGCAAAATTGATGTTCTTAATGATTGTGGACAGGCCTACCCACCATTATGTGATAACAAGGGGAGCTATGTTTCTCAGTTTGAGCATACCATTTTACTGAGGCCAACCTGCAAGGAAGTGATATCCAGAGGAGAAGACTATTGATAATGCTTAGTGCTAATCTGAAGCTTCTGATATAACAATGGCTTCCAAGACAGTGCAATATGTTTGAAATGGAGTCTTCCTCTATACACTTTAAAGGCTATATCATCTATACATAAATGGTCAATTATTAAGTGTTATTCAGTGCTACTCTCGAGTGTATGAGCCTTCTTACATTATTACAGACCATTTTAAGTTGCACCTTTCTTGAATGAACAATATTTATTTTTGTTAAGTTATAGACCAATTATGCTTGTAATCAAACTTTTTAATTTTTCTAGTTGGTTTCTTTTCTCTTTATCTAGGATTAGAGGCTAATTTTTTCGGAGTTTGAGTTAAATGTATTGATGCATACTTTATATTATGATATACTTGGTATAATTTAACAAATATGTCTACAAAATATGAGATAAAAATTTATTCAAACTTTCTAATGTTAAACGAGGTTATAATGCTTTAATTAGCTGAATTTTATTCAAATTAACACTCATCTTCGTTAAAAAAAATATTTTTTTTCTTTTGAGTTCAACCTCGAATTTATGATCATCATTTACCATAGCGAGGATAGAGGAGAAAAAAAAAAATTTACAGTAAATTCTCGATTATTTAAAAAAAAAACATTAGATCTATTATACACCATATTAAATAATTAAGTTATGTTTAATAAGATTTTTTTTTTATTTTTTAATTTTTATCAATTTAAGTTTATGAAAAATATATATATATATTTTTTGTTTGGTTATCTATATTTTTTTTAATATTTTCAAAATAAATCAGGTTTTGATTTTTTTTTTTTTTAAATTTTGATTATGAAATAAAATGTAATTATGGTAAAGAATTTGTAAAAAAATAAGTATAATTTTAA